>NC_081573.1:1893734-1921906 GCF_022355385.1 Mustela nigripes
TTGGATTCACTTCTCCGCCAGTCCTACCTTTCAGAAAGTGGTTGTTTTTCTGTTTCCAGAATTGCTGTTTTTCTTCTCTTCAATCTGCCGATGGATTTTCAGGTGTTTGCAATCTTTAGATAAGGTATCTAGCTGATCTCCGGCTAGCTGAAGCAGTCTCAGCTTGCTACTTCTCCGCCATCTTGACTCCTCCCAATAAAATCATTTTAAAAAAATTTATTTCATGCATTGCCTCTCCCTTTCTCTTTTGTTTCGGATTGCTCACTTGTTTTGTTTTCTGAATTCCAAACATGAGTTAAATGATACAATACTTGTCTTTCTCTGAATTATTTCACTTGGAAGAATACACTCTAGCTCTATCCATCTTGTGGCAAATGGCAAGATTTCATCCCTTTTAGGGTTATAAATATGCCTTTTGATTTATATCTTTCTTCTTTATTCATTGAGGGGTCAATGAACACTTGGGCTCGACTGTTTCAAACAGATATACTCACTGCTTCTCACTGTTGAACTGCTTCACCAACAAATCCATGCCATGCAAAGACCCAAAATACAGATCTACACTCATTATGGTGCTGAGAAAAGGGAGGAAAGTCCCGCACAGCAGTGAAGCAGCTTCCCTGAAGATCACCCAACCACAGTGGATCTGACCTTGACTGCGGTGATCTCCCTGGGAAACGAGGGCTTAGCAACCACAGCATGTGTCTTGCAGATCCTGCCTATTCCACTGTCCAGAAGGCTTCTTCATCTCAAACATGTATTCTACCCTGTGACATCTTAAAGCTACCCACATGATTACATCATGCAATACTCTCCTCCATCCCTTGTCATGGATCTAGGCAGGGGACGTAGTGTAATCACTGACATCCAGCAGCATTAGTCCTCAGGAGATTAATTAAATCATCAGGATAAAGCAGGACTTCCCTACTCCTGAGAAACCCACATAGCCAATTCTTTCCCTCATTACATGCATTCATCAGATGACACCAGCAAGAGCTCCTTGTGCCTTTGCAGTGACTAAAGGGAGTCACCTCCAGGTCCCTCCACACATGTGAAAGAGTTCCTCACATTTCATTTTCATAGGTCTTGTCTTTCTCTTGAAGGATGGTGTCTTCCTCAAATTTTACTTAGATTCACATCCCATATACCCGTGCTAAATGTCTTAATACCCATCAGCTTTCCATCTGTCTAATCTCAATGAAGCATTTTCTGAGGACACTCTCTCCATAGCACAGGCAAAAAAGAATGGTTGTGGTGCCTACATAGCTGGAAAGAAAAATGAGGGCAAATACAACTGGAGATCTGGAGATAACTAGGTCATAAACAAGTAGAAGTTATTTTTCTACATCTAGGGAATGCCTTGGGAAATTCGGGACTCTTCTCCTCCTCTACATGCTAATTATTCATCTTGAGTATTTTCTGTCTCTTTCCTGAGCTACTACATCACTCCTATTGGGATAGATTTCTTTTTCTTATGGGGTATCTATGACAAACATAGCATGGTCATATGTGCATGTGTACCTCATAGACACATCAAAATACCACTCAGTGTAGGACATGGGGCACAGGCTTTCATTGTGTCCATGGTGCAGTGCTAGAGAGTCCTAAGTCTAAGTCCAGAATATGCCATTCTGACTAAAACAGATTTAGGGAAGCTCTGGTGGAGGGGGAGTCTTCTCTAAGGGATATGGGAGGGAAAGCATTGGGAGAAAGAGAAATGGTGGCTCACAAGAATGTAGTGCAAATGTCATATGAGACGTTTCACTAAATTGTCACCCTACAGCGTGCTGACTGGGGAATGCACTAGTGAGAAGGGCTCCTGTCAGTACAAGGCCCCGACAACACTACTGGTTACACAAAATCAATGTCAAGTAGCAGTATCATGGAGTATATGAGCTAAAACACCAACAATACCTCTATGTTACAAAGTTTGGTAATACACATAATACACAGTAATATCATCCTATTCACAAAGAGGAGAAAATCATAGCAGAGACTGGGGAAAAATAATCACATATCCCTTAAACCTTCAGAGCAATGGGAAACTGGATTCCTAGGTATATTGTTTTACTCCAGTACCAAACAGGTGATGGATTTGATCAGCTCCGTACAACCCGCAATGAAATAGATGAACACTAGACGTAGAATAACACATCATTCATGACATACGCATACCCATATGTTAAAAACCAGTGTTTTATTGAAGCATGTGGGTAGCTAAGTGGATTAAAGCTTCTGCCTTTGGCTGTGGTCATGATCCCAGCGTCTTGGGATCCAGCCCCACATTGAGCTCTCTGCTCCACTGGGAGCCTGCTTCCTCTTCTCTCTCTCTGCCTGCCTCTCTGCCTACTTGTGATCACTTTCTGTCAACAAAATAAATAAAATCTTTTAAGTAAAAAACACCACTGTTTTATTAATGAAAATATATTAATTTCATACATACACAGAGTAAGTAGTGCATATCAAATCCACTCTATTGTCTCCATTCGAAATACAGAACACACATGTGTAAAAGCATTCAAGTGTTGTCAGAAGGATGTGGGAGTACCTATTTCTAAAAATTTCATGACTGAAGTACTTTGCTCAGAAATGTGTATGTGCAATGGTATAGCATTGTAGGGAAGAGTTAGCTACCCTCCTGCAGTCATCTGTCAGGATTTCCTCATTTAACCACATCAAGTCATACTCTCTAACGATAGCACTTAGGAAGATAAATGCATAGTTTACTGCACAGCTACCTCTTTTTCCTTAAAGAACAATTAGGAAAACCTCCTATTTCTAATATTGAGGAAGTTCTTTAGTTTCAATACATCCAGAAGTGTGTGCTATGAACACCTATCCCATGGAATCTTAACATCAGTGTTATAACTGTAAGCACCATCTCCAAAGAGATGTACTTTCTATGTTGTGTATCACACGGTCCTCTTCCATGGAAAATTAGGTACGCATGAGTCCCACTTAATGGAGCAGGACATCTAATATATTGGACGAAGCAACAATCAGCCCCATGTTCTTACACACCCACGAGGAACAGAGGAATTTTCCAGAGGGATTTCAGAGGAAATAAATTGTTAGTCACAAATCACATATAGGGCTAATGTAAAAATTTAAAAATACTGAAATCCTTGGGGCACCTGGGTGTCTCAGTGGGTTGAGCCTCTGCCTTCAGCTCAGGTCATGATCTCAGGGTTCTGAGATAGAGCCCCACATTGGGCTCTATGCTCAGCGGGGAGCCTGCTTCTTCCTCTCTCTCTTCCTGCCTCTCTGCCTGCCTCTCTGCCTACTTGTGATCTCTATCTGTCAAATAAATAAATGGAATCTTAAAAAAAAATAAAAATACTGAAATCCCTATATATATATGAAAAAGTCCATCCACTAAATCTGTTCAACAGACTACTATATACATTTTCTAAGTGCTGAAGTCTGATTTGTCCTTATAATCACTATTTTCATACAGGGTAATGTCTGAGTAGGGTGAATAATGTATTCCATTGGCTTGATTTCTGTAACATTCTTTGGCATCTGATGTTCAATTCAATTGCTAACTTTCAATTGACTTTCCTTAATGCACTCTCTGGTGTGTGCTCCAATGTATATTAAAATGAAGGCCTCTCCGCATTCACGATGTTCCAAGGGTATGAGTCTAGTATGCATTATGACATATGGAGTAAGAACTGAATTCCAGTTACAGGCTTGACCATGTTATTTACATTTCACACTTTCACTCCTGTATGAAAACAACAATGTGAAGACAGGTGGGAGTCCCACTGGGAGGTCAGACACATTCTTAGTATTTGTACACTTACTCTCCTATTTAAAATCTCTCATATGGAGTGAGGAGGGAGCAGTCCTTAGGCACTCTCTCACATTCATTACATCCATAATCTTCTCTGAAGGATGAATTCTGTGATGTGCATTAAGAGTTGTGTACCTACTAGAGGTTTGGCCACATTATTCATCTGGTGTCTTTCCAGTATGAATTCTCTGTTTAGAAGGCATGCATGCTGGACAAAGGCTTTGCTACACTGGTTATATTTGTGAGGTTATTATCTAATATGAATTCTCTCATAGGCATGAATCCGTGACCGGTTTTTAATCAACTTTGCTCACATTCTCTTTTTCTTTTGTTTTTTTAAGATTTTATTTTTTTTTATTTGACAGAGAGATGGAGAGAGAACACAAGTAGAGAGGAGGATCAGTCACAGGGAGAGAGAGAAGCACGCTGGCCACTGAGCAGGGAGCCCGATGCAGAGCTCAACCCCGGGACCCTGGGATCATGAGCTGAGCTGAAGGCAGCTGAGCCACCCAGGTGCCCCTGTTCTTACATTCTATACACTGGCAAACCTTCTATCTAGTATGAATATTATGATGTTTAGTGAGGACTGAGTGCATGTAAAGACCTAACAACATTCTTTTTTTTTTTTAATTTTAAGGATTTTTTAAAAATTTATTTATTTGAGAGAGAATGAGTGAGAAAGAGCATAAGAGAGAAGGTCAGAGGGAGAAGCAGACTCCCCAAGGAGCTGGGAGCCGGATGTGGTACTCGATCCAGTAAGTCCGGGATCATGACCTGTGCTGAAGGCAGTCGCTCAACCAACTGAACCACCCAGAAGCCCCGCCTAACAACATTCTTGACTTTGATAAGGTTTCTCTCCAGTATAAATCCTGTGATGTTGAGTAAGTGTTGAGCTGTTTATAAAGGCTTTGCCACACACTTGACATTGGTAAGTTTTCTCTCCAATATGAATTCTGTAATGTTGAGTGAGGCCTGAGTTGTGGTTAAAGGCCTTGCCACAGTCTTGATATTGGTAAGATGTCTTCCCATTATGAACTCTTTGAGCTGACTAAGCCTTGAGCACCAGTTAGAGGCCTTGCCACATTTTTGGAATTTATAGGGTTACGCTCTAGTATGAGTTCTGTTATGTTGACTGAGGTGTGAGTTCACCTTAAAGGCCTCACCACATCCCTGACACTGGTAAGGTTTCTCTCCAGTATGAATTCTGTGATGTTGTATAAGGTTTGAGTTGTGAATAAAGGCCTTGCCACATTCTTGACATTGGTAAGGTTTCTCTCCATTATGAATTCTGTGATGTTTAGTAAGTTGTGAAGGGACGGCATAGGCCTTAACACATTTTTGACATTGGTAAGGTTTCTCTCCAGTATGAGTTCTGTGATGTTGAATAAGGGATGACCTCCAGTTAAAGCTATTGCCACATGTTTGACATTGGTAAGGTTTCTCTCCAGTTGAGTTTTGTTATGTTCAATAAGAGTTGTGCTGTCTTTAAAGGGCTTCCCACATTCCTGACATTGGTAAGATTTCTGTCCAGTATGAATTCTGTGATGTTCAGTAAGTGTTGACCTGTCACTAAAGGCCTTGCCACATTCTTGACATTGGTAAGGTTTTTCTCCAGTATGAATTATGTGATGCTTAGTAAGTTGGAAAGGGACAGCATAGTCCTTACCACATTCTTGACACTGGTAAGGTTTCTCTCCAGTATGAATTCTGTGATGTTGAATAAGGGATGACCTCCAGTTAAAGCTCTTACCACATTCTTGACATTGGTAAGGTTTCTCTCCAGTATGAATTCTGTGATGTCAAGTAAGGGTTGAGCTGTGATTAAAGCCCTTGCCACATTGTTGATACTGGTAAGGTTTATCTCTACTATGCATTCTGTGATGTTGAATAAGTTTTGAGCATGATGTAAAGGTTTCAGCACATTCATTACAGTTGTAATTTTTTTCCCGCAATATGAATTTGGTGCTATCTATTAAGACTTGTGTGATTGTTAAAAGCCTTGCCACATTCTTGACATTTGCAGGGTTTCTCTCCAGAATAGATCTGTGAATGTCCATTTGATGAACGGTCCTTAAAGCTTTGACCACCTTCTTCACATTTGTATACTTTTTCTCCAGTATGCATTCCCCAATCTTGAAATAGTGTTGAGTGGCAGTCAAAGGATTTACCACATTCCTTAAAGATGTAAGTTTCCTCTCCCTGAGGGATTATCTCATTGATGTTTAGGCTTGATGACTGATTAAACATGGTCCCTGGTTGATTACATGTGAATGGGCTTTTTCCCTCATGAATTCTCTGATGATCAGCAACACTGGAGGACTGGTTATGAGCTTTCCCACATTCATTATATTTATGAAGACTGTCTCCCAAGTGGTGACCATTATGTAAACTGAGGTTAGAGCTTGGATTAAAGCCTTCCCCACATTTATCACATTCATAATGGTTCTCTGCAAACCGAGCCCTGACATCGATGAACACTGGAGCCCTGGTTCAGTATTTTCTCAGATTCAGTGCATTGAGCAATTCTGTCTCCAGTGAAAAGCTTCTGGTCACACTGTAGGGTCAACTTCTCAGTGAAGTCCCTCTCATATGGATCCCACTGAGTCCTTTGTTCTTCATTTCTAAATCTCTGATTTAAAGTCAGACCAATCCATATTTTTCAAATGGCTCAAATCATTACTCTCAGCATGGACTAGGTTACTTTCCAGATGTTCCAAGTGGTCTGTCCACAAATCACTATGGTTGACTATCTGATTGGAGCTTGTGCTGACAGAAACACACTGCTCTGCAGAAACAGTTGACTTAAAAGGGAGATTTTCGCAGCGGTTTATATCCTTCACCATTTAGGGCAGTGACATTCTCATTAAGGTCAATTGCCTTGGTTTGGGTGTATCGTCCAGAATTTCTTTGAGGCCCTTCACTGTCCCCATCATTGTCCCAGTCTGTGCATAAGTATAAAATCTCAACAGTACTATCTTTGTGTCTGTGTGTTGACCCATTCTGGAAAGAACCTTCTATGCTCCACTGTAGCAGGAAACTCTGGGTCTCATGTGAAGATACAGTTGAAATATACCAAATAAAGGTAAAAGCACTGCACTTAATACATTCAGAAGAATGTACTGAAGACTTCTAATACAGAAGCATCAATGACAATGTCAGAAAGATGGCTGACAAGGAGTCATCAGGACCTCATTTCCCTCATGAAAACATAACATGGCACACAACATATTGACCATATATCCTAGTAGACAATTCTGTGATATGGTCACAGTGTAGCAGAAATCCCTTTCCTGTATCTCTAACGATCACAAAAAGGATCATATGAGCTCAAACTTAGCAGAATGGAGGATATGGAAACAGAAAACTGAACTGAATCAAACAAGAGTACAGTAAAAATAGGAATATATCAAGCACAGGAAGAGTTGTTTGGCAGAAGATCAACAACACTGACAGCCCATGAACTAAATAAAGAATAACAGAAAAAAGACTGATTATAATGACAAGTGAAGAAGTGAAAGCCGACAAAGTATAACTGACTGTAGGAATAAAATTATAAGAGGCAACAATATTTGAGGGGGGAATCACCAGATTTGGGGTGGAAGCTACAGAGAGAGGGAATCACATGCAGGCATTACACTGAATACACAGTGTGACTTGAGCCTGTATCCCAAGACCCTGAGATCAAGATCTGAGCAGAAATCAAGAGTCAGTACTTCCCCAAGTGAGGCACCAGCACCCAATTATTTTTTAACTCTTATCTCTGTGGTAAATTTCTCACTATTGTTTTCTCACTCCTTGAGTATCCTTATGATTGCAACCTGAAATTCTCCATCAAGCTCCTTACTACTGTTTCTATCTTATCTCTGACCTTGGTATTATCTGCTGGTTTTCTTTGGGATAAATTATTTCATCTTGGCATTTCTCTAAGTCTCTACTTTCCTCTGTGCATTAAGAAAGTCAATGATCTGAACTGTTGTATCATTCAGACCAGTGGTCTGCAGGGGCCCCCCTTGTCTGATACGGGCAGTGTTTGGTCCCTGGCCTGAATGTGGCCAGTTTGAACTACGTGAGCTCTGCTCTGATTGTAAAAGGAGACCTGACTCCTTAGGCAGCATCGGACTGGGCTAGAGTCAAGAGACCAAACCAGGCCCCAACTCGTGCCTCCTGGGAGCCCAAGGGTTAATAACCCCATGAGTGGAAAGTTGAGCAGCTCTTTAGAAAGGGCCTGAGCTATGGATCCCAACGTGGTTGCCTGCATGTGCTTATTTGGAATGGGCAAAACAGGCTTTCTCATTAAACCATTGTGGGATTGTGATGTCCTTGCACAGGCCATAAACTACACCATTGTAAGATTGTGCTGTGCTTACATAAAGTATGTCTTGAGTAGCCTTAAAGTTAGTATGTCTGGTGCCAGAGGGTCTGCTATTGGTGCTTGGAAAATAGATAATGGGAAAGCTTGAAGGGTATTCTATGCATGTTGCAAACTCTTTCATAATCAGTTTAAAAAGGATACTTTTTTTGTAGTTGTTTCTCTTAGCTATATAATGCCTTGCTGCCTTGAATAAAATTGGCACTGCTTGGACATCATCCACTGTGTCCCTCCTGTCCCCATCTCTTTATGTCTCGTCTTCATCTCACCATCCTCTTACCCTCTCGACCCTGGTCATGTTGTTGCACCAGCCATGACACCTGACATCAACTCCACCAGAACTGCAGCCGTGCAGAATCCCTGCTCAGGAGACATGATGTGGGCAGGGGCTGACCTTGCTTAGCCTGAGGCATGCCTCACTGAGAAGGGAAGTCCTCTCAGGTCACAGGGGGTGAAGCCTGGTGCAAGCAAGGCAGACAGCCAATATCCTCACTGAGTGGGGCTCAGTCTCTATGCTATAGGACAGGAGAGGGCTCCCATGTTTTGGAAGCCACATGTCACTGAATGTTTCCTCTCAGGAATGTGCTCTTAGACTACTGAATATTCTCCCCACTGTGTGCCCCAGGTGTTCTTCAGATGACTGTTTCCATGCTTGCTGCCCCCAGGTTGTTTGCCATCCTTCTCTTGAGGAGCACCCAGGTGTCCTCCTGATTCCATCCCATCCAAACCTGCTGACCATTAAACCTCCAGGCTTTAAGATGTACTGGTTCCAAGAACTCAGAAAATTCAGCCCTTCTCCCTCTCCAGGCTTTGGGAAACCTCCTTAGGCATTCCCCTGAGTGCTCCTCTGTCACGAAACCTACCGCACAACCAGGGCTCCCTGCCCTCTACAATGCTATACTCCTTTCCTCCCTAAACCATGTCTCCACACTATCTGCCATCTTCCATGTGGCCTCTTCTCTTCTCTTACTTGGGGAGTTTCTCCTGTCACTCTTCAGCCCAATGTCTGGGGCATTTAGGATGACCTGACAGTTGCCTAGTGGTGCTCATGACAGGACACATGAGTCTAGGACTTTCCTACGCCACTGCCATTTCTTCTCCTGGGAATCCTTATTGTTTTAATCCTGATAAAACTCCTATGGATTTTTTAAAGCTGGTACACAAACCAACACATTAAAAATTAGTTTTGTTTCTACACAACAAAGAACAATTCCCAAAACAGAGACATCATGCATTTACAGTAAACCTCATCCCCCTCCAATAAATGCTTGCAATTTAACATAATGGTAGAGGTCAAGCCAGAAACAATGAAAAATACAATATACTGTGAAGGAATCCTAGTAACCTAACCTATAGTTAGGATTCTTAAGTAGGAAACCTAACTATTCCTTCACTGGAATAATTGAAACACAATAAATCTTGAAGGGATCTACAGAAAATGCTATCTCTACCAAAACTCCAGTGCCATTTGTGCACAAAGATCAAAATCCATCCTATTGTTATGTGGATGTCAAGGAATAACTCATACTCAAAATAATCTGGGAAATGAAGAGCATATATCCTGATTTAAGGCATACAACAAGGCACAGTTATCAAACTAATATCCTACAGACATGACGTCAGGAGCAGAATAATGGAAGAGTCTGGCTGAGCTAGATGGGCACTTCTCCAATGTTAATGGGAATGACAATGAACTGAAGGTCCTGTTAAAATTCATAGTCTGATTTGGATATTTGGGTGGTGTCTGAGTCTCTACTTTTCACACATGTGCCACTGATCAACAATGCATGCTCTGCTCAAAATTTCAGGACTGAATCACGATAGTTTCAAAGGTTCCTAAAAACGGGGCAGAGCATACAGGTGAGTATGGAGTCCTTCGCTTCCCTTCACTCTTTATTCAAGCCAACTCTACTCCTGCATAACGAACTTAACCCAATCACTCTTCTCTGGACCTCCACTTATTTTTCTTTCTTCAATTTCCCATACCACCATACTCATGGAAACAATTCCCTCCTTCACAAGAAATGCCAGTGCAATTTGCTTCTGGCTGCAATGCTGGGTTTTGTACCTTGGACCCCACTGCATCCATGGCCTTTATAAATTTCAAGTTTCCCCTGCAGTTTTACTACTACCCATGGCTTCAGGCTGCATGATCACTTCTTTGAACTTAGGCTTCTTTCTGAAAACTGACTTTCCCTAAAATAAGCAGTTCTACAACCTGGTTGCACTTTCTGGTCTTCCCCGAAGAATCCACTTCCAAAAAAAAAAAAGCCTTCCTGATGCTCCTCAGTGGTGAGAGGAGGGAGACCACACTCAAGGAAATGGAGTTAAGAAGCTCTCACAGAGGGGCGCCTGGGTGGCTCAGTGGGTTAAGCCGCTGCCTTCGGCTCGGGTCATGATCTCAGGGTCCTGGGATCGAGTCCCGAATCGGGCTCTCTACTCAGCGGGGAGCCTGCTTCCTCCTCTCTCTCTGCCTTCCTCTCGGCCTACTTGTGATCTCTCTCTGTCGAATAAATAAATAAAATCTTTAAAAAAAAAAAAAAAAAAAAAAGAAGCTCTTCTTCCATGGACGGCCTGGACTGCTCTTCCTGGGCTGCCTATGAGGACCTCAGGCTCTTCTTGGTCTTCCAGTTCCCTTCTTTGCTCTTTGGGCACATGCTTCTCTTTCCATGTTCCTTCACTTCTACATTAAGGAATATTTATCTCCACTGTGATACAGATCAGTTTGCTTTCCTAGGACTTTATCCTACTGTGAGTACTTAGGATTGGCTTCTTTGAAAGAGTAGGGTTAGTTTTCTTTACCTGCAACTTCTTAAGACACTAGTTTAATCTACATATGTATATGCTTCTTGGAATCATCTTGATTTCCTTTCTATTAATATATACTTTAAAATGTCCCATTACATTAGGTGTACAACATGGGGATTCAACAACTCTATTGGTGCTACTATACTCACCAATAGTCGCTAATATCTGGCACCATAAAATGCTATGGGAAAACCATTGGAGGAGTTCCCTGTATTCTTTTCTCTCCATGGAAGCCTGTATTCCCATTCCCACTTCCTCATGTTGCCCATCATCCTTCTCCATTCCACACTGGTTACATTCAGGCTATTCATTGTTTTTGTGTCTCTTTCAGCTTTTTTCATTCTGTCTTGTCATTTCTGATAATGTTGTTTGACCTAGAAGGTGTTATACGATGTGAACTAAGTGACATACAAATACTATACATATTCACTTATGTGTACAACCAAAACAGCAACTTAAATGAACAAACAAGAAACAGACCTATGAACGTCTATTTTGTTTTGAATAAAGTTCAAGGATAATCTTAATAAATATAAAAATTCCAAGATGACACACATTCTATACTGTAACCCATTGGTCTGTAACAGTGTTCCAATACAGGCAGAAGACAAGAGGTTCCCAGGTTGAAATTCAAGTGTCTTTTTTTTTTTAAAGATTTTATTTATTTATTTATTTGACAGAGAGAGAGATCACAAGTAGACAGAGAGGCAGGCAGAGAGAGAGGGAAGCAGGCTCCCTGCTGAGCAAAGAGCCCAACGTGGGACTCAATCCCAGGACCCTGAGATTATGACCTGAGCCAAAGGCAGCAGCTTAAACCACTGAGCCACCCAGGTGCCTGAAATTCAAGTGTCTTATGGCTCATGACACAGCAAACATCATAAACATCTTCATCACACTAATTCCACTGGCCAGCCGCCCACCCCCAACTCATACAGGGACACACTGAAAATGCGGTGGCTTTGTGTTAAAGACTCTGAGCATAGGAAACCCCAGTATCTTCAAGGAACATCTAACATATATGCCCGATCCTTGGCCATGACAACAGACCATCTCTTTTCCTGTACAATAGACTCATCTGTCCTCGACCCAAGATCAAGATGTTATCACTATACTACCAAGCTTTCTTATATGTAAATATGAGTGAAATGACCATTATAACTAAAATGGCAATCAAGGAAATGCTCACGCAGATCACGAGGTCACCACATGACTTCAAGGAAGAGTGACAATACTGTATAAGGCACATGTGTGATTTGGCTCAGATATCCACCACAGTACAGATATAATTTCCTTCATGATCTTTTGCTGCTCACCTGGCTCTGCTATGCAGTCACACGCAGGGTAGATCCCAAAGTCAATGTACCTGGAAGGTTTGACTTTAAGATCTTCCAACATAGGCCATAAGGTCAACTGCAAAGGTATGGAAGATACCCAAGATGCGCACTGTAGCACCAAAGACACATCCCTGGCCACTCTGTGAACCTAACAAAGTAGCATCCATCCAACGTCATGGTAGAAGGCATGAATGTAGAAGGTAGAAGAATGCTCTGAACTAGGGCATTCTCTGTTCTTTGTCTGGGTAGCTATGCATGTTATAAGTCACTTCCCATGGCTGATCCTAGCCTCCATTCCTATGCCACTAGAAGCCTGAACAGAGACCCTAGACAATGTCAGAGCCTCTCTTACAGGCTTCTGGGGAAAAAACCAAGCCAGCAGCTCGGAGCAAACATTGAGCATAACCTCTTGCTCTACATGAGCAAGAAACCTCATCAGTGATTCTGAGCAGCCTCAGAGCCCAGTCTGCAGTCCTGCCCTGCAACAGAGAACGGCCTTTGGTCCTGCCACATGTTCAGCATCACCTGTGTATCTCACTACATTACACACGGGCTTCTACCTTTCCTGAAGAAAGCAACTATGAATGTTTCCCCAGATATAGGGTCACAAGGTCTAGTCCCTAGAGAGTCACCTGAGACTGGGTAAGAAGGGAAAGGTGGGGGGCTGCACCCCTGAGCTACTGACATGGTAATGTAAGGCTGGGCACAGGGCTCCACATTTAAAGTGTTCCCAGTGATTCTGACCAGACAAAATTTGACAACCTCTGCAGGAAATAAGTCATAACACACACCTGGCTGATTCTCACTGTATTGTCCAGCAGCCTTCGTCATCTTCAACATCTACTCTGTCATGTGACATCTTTAAACTATGCCCACCATGTTTAATCAACCAATACCCCCTCTCCATACACTCCATGCATCTGGGCCTCAGAGAGTACAATTATCTCTGTCATCCAATAGCAACTTGTCCTCAGGACCAGCAGGGAATAAGTTACATCATGAGAAAAGCATCGGACGTCCCAGACAGCCACATTTCCCAGGAACACATCTCTGTCCCATTTGCTGATCATGAGTAGCTTCCTAAGGCCTTGCAGTGACCAAAGGGACCTCTCTACTACATCTTTGTTCATGTTTCAAGAGTTTGCCATATTTCATTTCCATAGCACTTACCTTCCTCTCAAATTGTCGCAACATCATGTTTTATCTGTCCTCACAACTTCCAGTGCCAAATGCCTAAACTAATCCTGTGGCCCAGTGATGGATTTTTGCTTCTCTTCCAGTGCAATGGTGACAACATTGTATTTAAAACATACATAGGCCTCACGTGATCCTGTTATCAACCATTTACAGTGGCATTAGAAAACTTCAAGCTACCCCTAAGGGTAGGCAAGGGCCTGCCTGGCTTAGGTGGGAGGGGGAGTGCTGTGACAATGAAGTTTCCAGAACACAGGAGGAAAAGTCAACTGTGATGCCTCCATCACCAAAATAGAGATGGGACAGAAGAACTGGACAGGATTTGGAAGAAAGGAAGTGCAAATTTTCTTTCTAGACTCAGAGTCAGTAGTGTAGTCTTGGACAGGGGTCCTCTCCCCAGATGAAGAATTCAGGCCAATATTTCAGCCTATATCTGTTTCATCTCTTCCATTAGGCTACTCAATCACTCCCAACAGAACACTATGTTCTGTTTAAGTTAGAACATCTACTCAGCACCGAGACCTGTCCCATCTATGTTCCCTTCAAGTAAGTGTAAAAAAAAAATGAAATTTATTCCCCAACAATTGTATAACTTAAGTATCACCTTGTGTGTGGCTGGAATAATGAAATTGCCTAAAAGCCAGCATACTGCACTCAATAGCATTAACTATGGACTTGTGGAGGTAATGGACGATCCCACTATGATTGGATTGGATGATGCTTGGGGGACTCTCCTTTTCTCTTAATAAGTTTTCTCCCACTTGCCAATGATCCTCTGTAATCAGGATATCATTAAGGCTGGACCACTCAAAGGGCTTCTTAATGGTTTCTTCCTTTAGTCATATTTATCCTAGAAGCCACCTCTGAGGTGCAATTGCAAACAGATGCTTTAGCTAAGCATAGAACAGCCCTCCTCATAAAAAGAGCCTCAAAGCTCACTATGGGACAGTCCCTGACTGTAATGACTTCACATCAGGTCCAGATTTGTCTAAGAAGCCAAAGGCCACCAATGGATGATGGGGGCCAGCTCATTAAATACTGGTCTACACTTACAGATATGCCAGAAATAATACTTAAAACTTGTCAAACTTAATCCTAGTTACCCGTATGCCTGAACCTGACCATTGTGTTTCTTTCTCTATAGAGCAAAAACTGTTCATAAGTTATTGATCTTGCTTACTCTGTTTGGCCAGATTTAAGATGTCCCTGTTAAAAATACAAATGACGGTTGGTTTACTGATGACAATACTTTTCATAAAAAGAATAAGAAAAGCTAAGTATGCCATAGTGCTCACTAGCACTTTGCAATTGCCAAAGCTTTACAAATAAACATTAATACTGACTCTAAATATGCCTTCCTGGTACTACATGCCCATGGAGCTATTTGGAAGGAAAGGGGATTGCTGTCAAGCCATAACTCCCCAATCAAATATGGGCCTAAGTTACAAAACCCTCCTTATCGCTATACTGAGGCTGGCATATATCAAATCTGGGATACATATTTGTGGCTCACACCCACTATTGGACAGCTCATTCAAAAGGCAGTTTAATGCCGGGAACAAAGAAATTATACATATGATACTTGGGCAAATAACACACAAGATCTGGGATGGCTATCATTAGAAATGTTTTCCCAATGGGAGGCCTGGGTAGCTTAGTTGGTTAAGCAGCTGCCTTCGGCTCAGGTCATGATCCTGGCATCCTGGAATTGAGTCCCACGTCGGGCTCCTTGATGGGCAGGGAGCCTGCTTCTCGCTCTGCCTCTGCCTGCCACTCTGTCTGCTTGTACTTGCTCTCTCCCTCTCTCTCTCTGACAAATAAATAAATAAAATCTTTTTCTTTAAGATTTTATTTATTTATTTGACAGATAGAGAGATAACAAGTAGACATAGAGGCAGGCAGAGAGATAGAGAGGGAAGCAGGCTCCCTGCCGAGCAGAGAGCCCAATGCGGGACTCAATCCCAGGACTCTGAGATCATGACCTGAGCAAAGGCAGTGGCTTAACCCACTGAGCCACCCAGGTGCCCAATAAATAAAATCTTAAAAAAAAAAAAAAGAAAGAAAAGAAATGTGTTCCCAAATAATAGTACTCCAAGCTACTTATTGGTTTGCTACTGATTGGGTAAGGCGACCTGGCATTAGATGGTCAGCTCCAAACAGAACCCACTGTATCTGTGGAACTAACCTGTGGCCCTGCCTTCCTCCAGAATGGATAGGTCGCTGTACCTTGGGATTTGCCTGGATTCATGGGCACATTACTAAAACCATAACCACTCCAGCTAATCTCCCCCATTTAAAGCAAAGATGGACATGATCTGTTTTTAAATGGTGCGGTCACTTAACATCCATTTTTGCTCCATCTGTGGGACCAGAGGGTGTCATTTGGCATGTAGAAGCCCTTAATAAATATACTACAAAGGCACTCAATGATTCACTAAATAGCATCTCTTTACTTAATATCGAAGTCTCACAGATACGCAAGGAAGTCCTCAAAATAGAATGGCCTTAGATGTCCTGACAGCAGCACAGGGTGGCACTGAAGGAGCAGGATCTGGCTGAGGACAAAGCAAAAGCTGGCGCCTTGCACCCCCCCTTCACCCGCTCCCCTCCATATGTGTAGCATTCCTCAGGCACCCCTGACTGCCATAAAATGATAAATGGTTAACTTGCTGAGATCACAATCCTGCAAGACAGGAGTCTCCCTTGGTTTGCAAATGTCCTTGAGATTTACAACAAAGAAGTTACCTTATCAATAGCCCAATTTCCAGGGACACAGAACTCAGTTCCTCAAGCCCTAATGTCACCCTCCCCTCCATGAAAAGGGAAGGAGGCGGAGGTAGAAGGAAAAGTAAATAAAGTTCAATTTCTTCTAAACCTAAATCTCATTAACAAGGATGCTTCAAACCTGCAATAAACGACCCTTGCTGATTGGCTTTGACTCACGTCTCTGGTGGTCTTTTAAGGTGGGGGTAATATTCAATTGGCATTTCAGCACATGGGGAGTTATCAAAGCAGAAGTACACTCCAGACTATCACAAAAATGTCACAGGACTAGTAAAAGATATGAATACCCAGATTAAGGCTCTACAAGATCCTTCTCTTCCTCTCAGTGATTGGTTAAGTTCCTGGTTTAAAGGAGGACTATGGCCAACAATTAAAAATCTCCTTTTTGGGCTCTCATTCTTATAGACTTATTAATCTTAATGTTTTGCCTTGTTCAGTGTTTCTCTACTTGGTGCTGAGACTCCATGGCTGCAATGACTTCATGATGATCCTTACCACACACAGAAACACTTCTTCACTGTCAGTGCTGGATTCAGCTGCCTCCATCTTCTGTAACTCCCCTACACATTCCTCAACTGATCAATGTTGACCTGAGTAGGTAGGGACAACTCCATAACCCTATTCAGCAGGAAGAAGTTACAGAAGATGAGACCTTTTACCTTCAACTACCTTAAAGATTTAAGGATCAAAATTGTTCAGGGGGGAATGTGAAAGAGCAGGAGGCTGGCTGAGGACAAAGCAGAAGCTGGCATCTTGCACCCCCTCTCCACCCGCTCCCCTCTGTAGTTGTGTAACATTCCTCAGGCACCCCTGGCTGCCCTAAAAGGAAAACAAAGAGTTAACTTGCAGAGATCACAATCCTGCAAGACAGGAGTCTCCCTCCATCTACAAATGTCCTAGTGATTTACAACAAAGAAGCTATTTTATCAATAGCCCAATTTCCAGAGACAAATAACTCAGTTCCTCAAGCCCTAATGTCGTCCCTCCCCCCCATAAAAAATGAAGGAGGCTGAGGTATAAGGAAATGTAAATAAAGTTAAATTTCTTCTAAACCTAAATCTCACTAACAAGGACATTTGATATGAGGAATGTGACATTCCCCAAGAAACTCCCAATTGTCTTTATCTTAGTGCCTCATGATGGGAAAAATGGCCTTGGCTTGACATTAACCAGGCCTTCAATATCCTGACAGTCTTCCTTATCTGGATAGCCCTTCTGAACACCCCCTTTGTCTTCACTTACCCAACTCTTGTGTTTATAATCAGCCACTCCTCAGAATAACAGGTAGCAGCTCTTCCTGCCCATGGGTCTTGTCCCTGTGCTTTAATAAACCACCATTTTGCACCAAAGATGTCTCAAGAATTCTTCTTGGTCATTGGCTCCAGACTTCACCCCACCGAACCTCACCTATGTTCTAGAACTTCATCACCTGGGCACCTGGGAGCCCAATGTGGGGCTGGATCTCAGGTCCCCAGAATCACAACCTGAGCTGAAGGCAGAAAGCAGACTCTTAGCCAATGGAACCACCCTCGGTGGTTTATATTTTAGAGGCAATAGGGAAGGGCAGGAGAAGGAGAGAATCTTAAGCAGACTCCCCTCTGGGCACAGAGCCAGAAGCGGGGATACCAGTCCAGGACCCTGGGATCCCGACCTGAGCTGCAATCAACAGTCCAACCTTAGTTGACTGAGCCCCCCAGGCTCCATCCTCTAGTGGACTTTAAGTAGAATATATCTTTGACGTGTTAAAGATGAAGACAGACACACTCCCTTTCTTAGAATGAAAAGCTTTCAAGTTTTTCTGGACTCATACTCATTGAGTTTATGTCTGCATTTCCTGACTCCCTGGCTGCACACAGCTGATCGAAAATCCAGATGAGCTCAAAAGAGAAATTATTTCCCTCCCTGACATCCCAGGACCAGACCTTATCAACCACAGGAATCTTGGACTCCACACCTTCCCATGCGGATCTGCCACCATCGGAATATTGTCACTCCTCGAGGGACTTTAATTCAAAGTGACAATGGCTCATACACTATCGAAGCCAAGTTGGGGACAGGACAGAAGGCTCTGGGACATAGAGAAACATTCTAAAGACCTAATGGTGAGTATCAGCTCTGACCAGATCTTAAAAACAGGTGAACGCAGAAGTCAGAAACACCCGAGCTCGAGGCATCCACATCTGCAGCTTCTAAACGCGAGGGTCTGAGAAGAAACAGAGGACACAGCTCCGCAGGGACACCAAGCTCACCTGAGAACAGGCCATTTCTGCCTTCACCTCCACCTATAGATTTCGTCCTCCTGAGGGATCTGTGGAGAAATCACAGCTGCATCAGGAGAAAATGCCCTGAAATCCAGCAACAGAGCTCCTTCTCCTCACACGGCTCGCCCTTGGGCAAGGACTCAGAGATGCAGAAAAGGCCCAACTTCCCAGTCCTTTGTGTCCCGAGCAGCTCAGAAACTGTGAGCTCCTGTGAGGACACCCAACCCTGAATTTTTCTCACCTGCTTTGTGGGGAGGGAGGGGTTCCCTGCCACTGCCACCCACAACTTTAGCTTCAGCATCGGAACTGCGGGCTGCAGGGACCCGATCCTCCCAGACTCATGGAGCAGGACCCCATCACATCTCCAGGACCAAAGCTGCAAACCCACTCTCAGAAAACAACCAAAAGCCCTCAACCTCCCCCCTGACCTCGCTGAGAATCTCTTGGAGCCTTTAAACACAGCAGTGTTGTTTTCGCCCAAACCAACTGACAGAATCTGAGGGGGAGGCCCTCAGAGAATATCCTTCCTGAAACTCCACAGGTGACCCTGCTGGGAAGGAACTGGGAGGTGACCAGGCCAAGAAGGGGAACCAAGGCTGGGGCTGGGAGCAGAGTCCGAGCCCTGCCTTCTCCATCATCAGAGTTTCAGGAGACTGACACCTTCTCCTTCATTCTGCTACACAGAGAGAGACCCCTGACAGACTGAACTTTCCTGTATAAATGCAAATCTGTCTTTCAAAGTAAACACAGGATTTCAGAGCTCTTCCTTTATCTGCCTTTGATTCAGAATAACTGGAAGAAAATAATGCTCAGGCCAAAGATACATATTTTAGGGTGACAAAATATTCTCCTTCAGTGTTTCTGTTCATAAGGACCTGCCACACAGTTTTCCACACTGCATGTTCTTTTTACCCTCCCATCAGCGATGTACGAGAATTCTAATTCTCAGCATTCTCAGGAAAATTGGATGTTATCCTTTTTCTTTATTTTTGCCATTTCAGAAAACACTGAGTGGTTTCTCAGTGTAAAGTATGAAGTCTTCTTACATTAACTGTCTTGGTGACTGAAATGAAAACCACTTGAAAGGCATCAAGTTGAACAAAGAAAAAAGCAATTAATGCTTCAGTGAGACTCCATTTCCAAATAAGTAACCTTCCTCTTCCCCACAGACCTCTTCTCACTTCTCAGCCCTTTGTTTCAGGAACCTGGTTCCACCCTGACAACATGATGAACAAGGCTGGCAGCACAGACACAATTCCTCTGGAAATCGGTCATTATCCAGCATCTCCCCACAAACCCTTGGCCCCTTTCCCCAGGCGGGCTGCAGGTTTGAAGGCCCGACCTGCTGAGGCCTCCTTGGCTGACAAAGCAATGAAGATCCAGCTGCCCTTGATCCCCGGCTCTGTCTGCACATTCTGTTCCAGGTCTGAAGCCTGGAGGTCAGTTCACAAAATGTGAGGAGAGAAAAGTTTATTTTTCCTGCGCTGTTCTCAATTCTTCGGCTGGTCTAAGGCTTAAAATTATGTAAGAAATTTTCAGTAGAGAAAACAATGAAGTTCTTAATTATGGGAATGAGAAAGACATGAGGCTCAAGGAGAGGTGTGTTATGCCCCAATAATGGGTCCAAGATTAAAGGAGTGAGACTGATATAAAGCGAAGGTCAAGCAAAGATTTATTTTGCTCCAAGCATCAAGAATCTAACCTAACGTTCGGGGATGCACCTCTTACAAGAGAGGGCAAACCTTCTCTCTTTCACAGACTAGATTTTAAGGGCAAAGGCTATGCAGTTGGGCTTGTCCACGCACAGATGGCCAATGAGATTGTCACAAACACAGGAAACTCCACAGTGATGCTAGGTGACCAGTTGAATTACAATTTACCCTAGTAGACATTTGAACCAGCCTATCACCTTGGTCAGAATTCGGGCTCCAAAAGGTGCCCAAAGGGTGGGTTCAGACTCCTTGGTAGCTAGGGAAACAGTATGCAACCCCCCTTTGATCCGATGTCTCCACCTGGCCTGACCTACCCTTGTATCTGGGCTTTGTTACCTAGAGCTGGTTTTAGGGACTGGTTTTAGGGATTTATAAGTAAATCCCCTGGGGGAAGGGGAGCAAGGACAGGTTAACTTTAATGAAAGCCTCTTGCTTAATAGGTCCTTACAAGGTGATTGAAGCTTCTGTGTCACAGTGACTTAAGAAGGAGGAGGTAGGATTTTGAATTTCTGAAGAGGAGATTATATTCAGAAGAGAAAGGAAAGATGAGATATTTATTTATTTTTTTTTAAAGATTTTATTTATTTACTTGACAGACAGAGATCACAAGTAGGCAGAGAGGCAGGCAGAGAGAGAGGAAGGGAAGCAGGCTCCCTGCTGAGCAGAGAGCCCGATGCGGGGCTCGATCTCAGGACCCTGAGATCATGACCTGGGCCGAAGGCAGAGGCCTTAACCCTCTGAGCCACCCAGGCGCCCCGTGGATGAGATATTTATTAAACAATGGTTTGTCCTCCAGGTAAGCAACTCTCCTCCTCCTCCCCCTCCTCCTCCTCCTCCTCCCCATCCTCCTCCTCCTCCTCCTTCTTCTTCTTCTTCTTTTTGCAGTTTTATCTTTTTCCAATGTTCCAACATTGTTTATGCACCACACCCAGTGCTCCATGCAATACATGCTTTCCTTAATACCCACCACCAAGCTCACCCAACCCCCGACCCCATTCCCTCCATAACCCTCAGTTTCTTTCTCAAAGTCAACAGTCTCTCATGCTTTATCTCCCCCTCTTATTTCCCCCAACTTACTTCTCCTCTTCTTTTCCTCCATGCTATTGTCCTCCATGCTATTCCTTATGCTCCACAAGTAAGTGAAACCATATGATGATTGATTCTCTCTGCTTGATTTATTTCACTCAGCATAATCTCCTCCAGTCCCGTCCATGTTGATACAAAAGTTGGGTATTCATCCTTTCTGATGAAGGCATAATATTCCATTGTGTATATGGACCAGAGCTTCTTTATCCATTCAGGTGTTGAAGGTCATATTGGCTCTTTGCACACTTTGGTAACTGTGGCCATTACTGCTATGAACATTGGTGTACCAATGGCCCTTCTTTTCACTACATCTGTATCTTTGGGGTAAATACCCAGGAATGCAATTGCAGGGTCATAGGGAAGCTCTATTTTTAATTTCTCAAGGAATGTCCACACTGTTTTCCAATGTGACTGCACCAACTTGCATTCCCACCAACAGTGTAAGAGGGTCCCCTTTTCTCCACATCCTCTCCAACTCTTGCTTCCTGTCTTGTAATTTTGGCCATTCTAACTGGTGTAAGGTGGTATCTCAATGTGGTTTTGATTTGAATCTCCCTGATGGCTAATGATGTTGAACATTTTTTCATGTATCTGTTATAGGTAGACAACTGTTTGTGATATAAACTGTGAATCTCTGGTATCCATGTAGGAAAGAATGTTATGGTTTGATAACTATGGCAAGGAAAGAATTCCCAAGATGTCTATGGTGCAAACGGTGATTTTATGAGAGCATGGGGACAGGACCCAGGGGAAGAAAGATCACACTCTGACATGTGACGTTGCCCATTATATACTTTCAAGTTGGAGGGGGTTTGATACAGTACAAGTATCTAATGAGATTTGGAAGCAAGGTATCCAGGACCTTGAGGGGGCTATCGGTTCTTGGGAAAAGGTCATTTATTACCAACCAAAAATCCTAAGTCATGCAACCCTTCTGATGTTTATCCGTTGGCCATCTGCTTGGAGGATGTTTACCAATAGGTAGCTAGGGGGTTTGAGAGAAAATGGAAGTTTTCAAAGGGAATGTTTTATGTTAAAGTAGACTTAGAGGATCCTGCTGGGGGTTGGGGAGTTTAGGTCAGGATTGTCTTTTCCCATTAGCAACCTATTAACATCATGGCAGTTGAGTCCTTGGAGGAATGTCACTCTGCCTATTTCAAGGATATGTCAAAGAGCTGTAGGTATAAGGATATTAGTATGTTTTCTTCTGCCTTTGTTTCCCACATCATGGCCAGCTTTCTTCCTAATAAAGGCCCTCCATCTAATTGATTCTTTTTTTTTTTTTTAAGATTTATTTATTTATTTGAAAGAGAGAGAAGGCAGAGGGAGAGAGTCTTTTTTTTTTTAAGATTTTATTTATTTATTTGACAGACAGAGATCAGAAGTAGGCAGAGGCAGACAGAGAGAGATAGGGGGAAGCAGGCTTTTCGTGGAGCAGAGAGCCCGATGTGGGGCTCGATCCTAGAACTCTGGGATCATGACCTGAGCGGAAGGCAGAGGTTTTAACCCACTGAGCCATGCAGGCGCCCCCATCTAATTTATTCTTGAATGCACACACACACACACACACACACACACACACACTCTCACACACACAACTCAGCATTGTAGCAGAAGGCAATAATGCCATTTGTATCACAGGACAAACCTTGAAGACAGGTTTCTAACATTTTTTTTAAAGATTTTATTTATTTATTTGACAGACAGAGATGACAAATAGACAGAGAGAGGAAGGGAAGTAGGCTCCCCCTGGGCAGAAAGCCTGACATGGAGCTTGATCCCAGGACCCTGAGATCATGACCTGAGCCAAAGGCAGTGGCTTTAACCCACTGAGCCACCCAGGCGCCCCAAGACAGGTTTTTAACTTAAGTTGAAACCCTCCCTTGGCCTCTTGGGCCATCTTAAAAGCCTTTAAATTTCTGCGTGCACCTTTCCATGAATGATAGAGTAAACCCTTCTCTGTACATCTATATATCACACATTGTCTCAAGAAGGACTGGTAATCCCACCCCCTGGCACAACCACACCTGGTGACACATACACATACTGCAAGCACCTCTGTAATGTCCATAGGAGGCACAGTGAGCGCGCAGGCCATCAAGAACTGTGTCAGACTGTCCTGCTTCCCTCCTCCTGATTCACTGTCCTCAAGTTCCTTCTAAACTCTGAAGGCCTGGTAAATTCCTTGGAGTTGATTTTTGATCATGAGTCTTCTTTCCAAGTGGCTCACTTCCTGAATAATGCTGATATTCCATTTCAATCAAAACTCATGCCCTGGGATGCCTGGGGGGCTCAGTTGGTTAAGCAGCTGCCTTTGGCTCAGGTCATGATCCCAGCGTCCTGGAATCGAGTCCCACATTGGGCTCCTTGCTCCGCAGGGAGCCTGCTTCTCCCTCTGAATCTGCCTTCTACTTTGCCTGTGCTTGCTCTCGCTCGCTCTCTCTCTGACAAATAAATAAATAAAATCTTTAAAAAAAAAAAAAAAACTCATGCCCTATGCATTGGCTTTTCAATGGAATGGCAGCCAGCTTGGGTTTCTGGATAATAAAATTATCAGATCCTAAAGCACAGTGGTCAGGAAGAACTTCTGTGATGCTTTATGGTGCAACTTAGTAAGTTTATTGAAGTAGCATGTGGGTGGGACTTGTGCTCAGAAAGAGCTACATTTTTTTTTTCTTTGAGAGAGATGCCCTCCTGGTGATGGATGGTGATGGGCAGAGGAAGAGAGACAAACCAACTGACCACTGGGCAGGGAGCCCACTGCAGGGCTATGTACTGGGAACCTCACATCATGACCTGAGCCAAAGTGAGACCCTTAACTGACTCACCCCCAGAGCCCCTAAGACCTACACTTTTAATGTCTGAAGGAGGTGGTTGCATGCTTAGCACTTAAGGGGGTGGGATCTTGCAGACAGAGTAGATTATAAATGATTCCACCAGTTTCTTTATATTTTTAAAAATATTATTTTTTTCTCCCTTTTTAAAAAATTTTAGTTCTTTTCTTTTCTTTTTTTTTTTTATTAACAGATAATGTATTATTAGCCCCAGGGGTACAGGTCTGTGAATCACCAGGATTACACACTTCATAGCACATACCTTCCCCAATGTCCATAACCCCACCACCCTCTCCCTACCCTCATTCCCCCTGCAACCCTGTTTGTTTTGTGAGATTAAGAATCTCTTATGGTTTGTCACCCTCCTGATCCCATATTGTTTCATTTATTCTTTTCCTACCCCCCAATAAAAAATTATACTTTTTAAGATTTTATTTGACAGAGACAGACACAGTGAGAAAGGGAACACAAGCAGCAGCAGGAGGATAGGGAGAAGTAGGCTTTCCTCTGAACATGAGCCGGATACAGGGCTCATGACCTAAGCCCAAGGCAGACACTTAATAACTGAGCCACCCAGGTGCCATATAATTATGGCGTTGAGGAAAGGGTAGAAGGTCCCACACAGGAAGGAGCTTCCCTCAAGGATCACCCAACCACAGTGGATCTTATTACCTTGACTGGGGTTATGTACCTGGGAAACAGGCCTTGGGAGCAACCATAGCATATGCCTTGCTGATCTCGCCTATTCCACTGCCCAGAAGGCTTCTTCATCTCAAACATCTATTCTACCGTGTAACATATTAAAGGTGCCCACATTGATTGCATCCTCCAATGCTTCCTCCATCCCTTGTCAGGGGAAATACAGTAATCACTGACATCCAACAGCATTATTCCTCAGGAAGACACAGGAGGTCAATCAAATCATCAACATAAAACAAAACTTCCCTAGCCAGAGAAACCTACATTTGGCAAAAATGACTTTTGTTTCCCCATTACATGTGTTCATCAGATGACACCAGCAAGAGCTGCCTGTGCCTTTACAGTGACTAAAGGGAGCCACCTCCTATTCTCTCCCCACACTGTAAAGAGTTCCTCACATTTCCTATTAATAGGTCTTGTCATTCTTTATAAGAGTGGTGCCTTCCTCAAATTTTACTGAGATTCACATCCCACATGGTCGTGCTAAATGTCTGAATTAATACCCAGTGGCTTTCCATCTATGTAATCTCAATGAAGCATTATCTGAGGACACTGTCTCTGTAGCACAGGCAAAAAAGAATGGCTGTGGTGCCTACATAGATGGAAAGAAAAATGAGGGAGAATACAACCAGAGATCTAGGGATAAGTAGGACCTAAAACAAGTAGAAATTATTTTTCTACATCTAAGGAGTCACTTGGGTAACTTGGGACACTTCTCCTCTACATGATAATTTGTCATCTTAAATACATTCTGTCTCTTCTTGGGCTACAACATCAGGATAGATTTCTCTTTCTTAAGGGGTATCTATGACACACATAGCATGGTCATAGGCACATGTGTACTTCACAGACACATCAAAACAACACTCAGTGTAGAACATGGGGTACATGATTTCATTTGGGGCCATGGTGCATAACTATAGAGTCCCAAGTCTAAGTGCAAAATATGCCATTCTGACTAAAACAGACTTAGGGAAGACCTAGGGGAGGGGGAGGTTTCTCTGAGTGACATGGGGGGGGGAAGCATTATAAGAAAGGAGAGATGGTGGGTCCTAAGGACAGGGTACAAATGTCCTATCAGATCTTCCACTAACTTGTGACCCTGCAGCATGAATGCACTACTGAGAAGGGCTCCTGTCAGTGTAAGGCCCCGACAAAACTACTAGCTACACAAAATCAATGCCAAGTAGCAACATCATGGAGTATGTGAACTAAAACACCAACAATATCTCTATGCTACATACCTTGGTAATACACCCATGGTAATATCATCGTATTCACAAAGAGGAGAAAATCATAGCATAGACTAGGGGTAAAACAGTCACATACCTCTGAAACCTTCAGACCACTGGGAAAATGGATTACTAGGTATATTGTTTTACTCCAGTACCAAATAGGTGATTGATTCCATCATTAACCTGCAACCTTCAATGAGAGAGATTAATAATGGAGGTAGGATAGCACATCATTCATGACATACCCATATCCATATGTTAAAACACACTAGGTTTTATTAATGAAAATATATTAAATTCACACATACACTAAGTTATGCATTTCAAATCCAGTCTATCATCACCATTCAAAATACAGAATACACATGTGCAGAAGCATTCGCATATTGTCGGAAGGATATGGGAATCCCTATTTCCAAAATTTCAGGACTGAGGTACATTCCTAAGAAATGTGCATGCTCAATGGTATGGCATTGTAGGGAAGGCTTAGCTACCCTACTTCTCATCTGTCAGGATTTCCTTATTTAACCACATCAAGTCATACTATGAATCGATGGTGCTTATAAGGACACCTTGGTAGTGTACTGCCTGCCACCTCCTTTTCTTAAAGAACAATTAGTAAAACCTCCTATTTCTAATATTGAGGAAGTTCTTTAGTTTAAAACATGTTCTGAACACCTACTTCATGGTAGCTTACATCAATATTTTAACCATAGGCATCTCTATAGAGATTTTCCTCATATGTTGTTCTATTATATGGTCCTACATCTTCCATAGAAAATTAAGCATGCATACATCCACTTAATGTAGCAGGGAATCTGATATCTTTGATGGAGCAACAATCAGCCACATGCTCTTCCATATTCAGCAGGAGTAAAGGGATTCTCAGGAGAGATTTCAGAGTAAAGTACATGAATATTGTTAGTCACAAAAGTCACATAGGGTCAACATAAAACATAAAAATATTGAAATCCCTTATACATATGTAAAAGTCCATTCCTAAATCTGTTGAAGCAGAATACCATATACACGTTCTAAATGTTTGAATTTTCCTTATAATCACTATTTTCATACAGAGTAATGTCTGAATAGAGTGAATAAAGTATTCCACTTACTTGATTTATGTTACATTTATTGGAATTTAAGGTGCAATTAAATAGTCTTCTAAATATTTATGCCATTCAAGTTACCTTCCTGAATGCACTCTCTGGTGGATAATTGCCAGTGTCTATTAAAATGAACATCTACCCACATTATGTTACAAGGGTTTGAAACTCGTATGCACTTTGTGAGACTGAGTAAAGATTGAATTCCAAAAAAGGCTTATCCATTTTCTTTACATCTTACAGTTTTGCTCCTATATGGTTACTAGGATGTTAAGTAAGTTGGGAGTTTCTCTGAGAGGTCAGACACATGCTCTCTCTGTGTACAGTTATTCTCCTATATAAAATCGAATATGCAGTAAGGGAGGAGCAGTCCTTGGGTATTTTCTCATATACATTACATTTGTAGGTTTCTCTCCAGTATGAATTTTCTCACATCCAGTGAGGTTGTTTGCATGTTAAAAGCTCTGCCACATTAAATTCATTTGTCAGGTTTCTTTCCAGTATGAATTCTATGTTTAGTAAGGTGTGCCTGCTGGACAAAGGCCTTGGCACATTCTTGACATTTGTAAGGTTTCTCTCCAGTGTGAATTCAGTGATGTTTAGTAAGTGATGAGAGCCATGTAAAGGCCTTCCCACAGTCTTTACATTGGTAAGGTTTCTCTCCAATATGAATTATTTGATGTTTAATACGTTCTGAGGGTGACTTAAAGGCCTTGGCATATTCTTGACATTTGTAAGGTTTTTCTCCAGTATGAATTACGTGATGTTGGGTAAGTGCTGAGCTCTGTTTAAAGGACTTGCCACATTCTTGACTTTGGTAAGGTTTCTCTCCACTACGAGTTTGGTGATGTTGAGTAAGGTCTGAAGACCAGTTAAAGGTCTTGCCACTCTCTGGACATCTGTAAGGTTTTTCTCCAGGATGAATTAGATGTCAAGTAAGGTTTGAGGGCCACC
>NC_081573.1:1921916-1943527 GCF_022355385.1 Mustela nigripes
TAAAGGCCTTGCCACATTCTTGACATTTGTAAGGTTTCTCTCCAGTATGAATTCTGTGATGATGAGTAAACCTTGCGCTAATGTTAAAGGCCTTGCCACATTCTTGACATTTGTAAGGTTTCTCTCCAGTATGAATTATCTGATGTTGGGTTATCCCTGAGCTCTGTTTAAAGGCCTTCCCACATTCTTCACATTGGTAAGGTTTCTCTCCAGTATGAATTCTACAATGTTTCATAAGCTTTGAGCTGTGGTTAAGTGACTTTCCAAATTCTTGACATTGGTAAAGTTTCCCTCCAGTACAGATTTGCTTATGTCCATTTATTGATGAACAGTCCTTAAAGGTTTAACCACCTTCTTCATATTTCATTTTTTCTCCAGTATGCATTTGCTAATATTGAGATAGTGTTGAGTGGCAGTCCAAAGATTCACCACTTTCCTTAAAAATGTAAGTGTCATTTACTCTAAGGATTATCTTATTGATATTGGGCTTGATGACTGACTAATCATGGTCCCTGGTTTATTACATCTGAATGGGTTTTTTCCCTCGTGAATTCTCTGATGATCACCAACACTGGAGGACTGGTTACGACCTTTCCCACATTCGTTATAGTTATGAGGCATGTCTCGAACAGTGACCATTATGTAAACTGAGGTTAGAGCTTGGATGAAAGCCTTCTCCACATTTATCACATTCATAATGGTTCTCTGCAAACCTAGCCCTGACACATCTGTGAACACTGGAGCTCTGGTTCGATGTTTTCTCAGATTCAGTGCACTGAGCAATTCTGTCTCCAGTGAGAAGCCTCTGGTCATTCTGGAGGGTCGACTCCTCAGTGAAGTCCCTCTTAAATGGATCCCACTGAACACTTTGTTCTTCATTTCTAAATCTCTGATGATCAGAAACATCTGGCTGAGAGGCCAGGCCAATCCTATCTTCCAAATGGTTCAAATCATTATTCTCAGCATGGACTAGGTTACTTTTCAGATGTTCCAAATGGTCTGTCCACAAATAGCTATGTTTGACTATTGGAGCTTGTGCTGACAGAAACTCACTGCTCTGCAGAACAGTTGACTTAAAAAGAGAGGCTTTCCACAGCAGTTTATATCCCCACCATTTGGGGCATTGAGATTCTAATTAAGGGCATTTGCCTTGGTTTGAGTGTATCGTCCAGGATTCCTTTGATGCCCTTCACTGTCCCCATCATTGCCCCAGTCTGTGCATAAGTGTAAAATGTCAACAGCACTATGTTTGTGTCTGTGCATTGGCCCATTCTAGAAAGAACCTTCTATGCTGCACTTTAGGGGGAAACTTTTCATGTCAGATGAAGATATAACTGAAAGATTTCAAATAAAATAAAATCATTGCACTTACTACATTCAAAAGAATATACCCTTGAATGCTAATATAGAAGCATCAAGTCAATCAGACAATGTCAGAAAGATGGCTGAGAAGGACTCATCAGGACTTCATTTCTCCATGGAAATGTAACATGGCACATAACATACTGACCATATATCCTAATATCTAATTCTGCGGTATGGTCACACATATTTGCTGTCTCAAAAATCAATTTCCTTTATCTCTAACCATCAGGAAAAGGGTCGCATGAGTGTAAAATTAGCAGAATGATGGAAAACAGAAAACTCGAATGAACCAAACAGAGTACAAAAAAAAAAAATAGGAATATATCAACCATAGGAAGAGTCATTTGTCAGAAAAGATCAACATCATTGACAACCCATGAACTAAATGAAGAATAATAGAGAAAAGACCGACTAAAATGAGAGGTGAAAAAGTAAGTGTAGATACAGTATAAATGACCGTAGGAATAAAATTACCTATAAAGACAACAATGGGTAATCAGTGCCCACAAATTCATACCAAAAGATGAGTATGAATTTCAAAGAAAAAAGTATAACCAATTTAGACTCCATCATTCAAACAAACAAACAAACAAATAAATAAATAAATGATGTATAAGCACAAAACAGAATGAAGGATGAGTAAAAGAAAAAAAAACTCCCAATAAACAAAAATTTTGTGCTGGATGAATTCGGTTTATACACAGAAAGATACTAAAGAAGAAAGGACTGCAAATCTCCTCAAATATTTCCAAGGAGTGATGATCAGGGAAACTAGCAGAACACTCTGTCTGTGGCACCAGCATTACCAGCTCATGCAAGCTAGACAAAGACACTACAAATGACAATGTTTGCAAAACTTTACCTGTGAGGAATAGTCACTCAAAGTCTACAATAAATAGCAATCTGAATCAACAGCACATTTTCCCTTTTTACAAGATCATCAAGTAGGAAACAGTCCAGAAGTTAAGGGCACTCCAACATATAGAAAACCATAACTTGAAGACTCCACATTAGCAGAATGAAGATCAAAATTGACATGATCATATTAAGGAAAACAGAATACAAATATGGGCACATGTTACATTTAAACATGTAACATGTAACATGTAACGTGTACATTAAAAACACTCAACGGAGAGAGAGAAGGAAAATCCTCAACCTAATGAATGCCATAGATTTGTGAAAAGCTGAAATCTAACCTATTCCATGGGGAAAGACTACAAGCTTCTCCTCTATGATTCTCAGCAGGTACCACAGGACTGGGGCTGGCATTGAGTACTCAGGTACTGCAAGATAAAAAATGGCCACTAGGCATACTTTATCAGGCAAAACTCTTTTCCACAGATGTAGAAATGAAGACATTCCCAGGTAAAAATGCTCTAAGTTTACCAGAAAACCTGTCCTCTGAGACACACAAAAGGAACATGCTCTCAATGAAATGAAAAGGATTCTACACAGAAACCGCAAACTGCAAGCACACGAGGACACAAAGATGTCTTCTAAGCATAAATATTTAGATAATTACACAAACCTGTAGTGTTGTAAGTGTTGTAATTAGGTATCCCTGACGTTTATTTCTGCTACAGAATTTTATTTTTAAGAGAATATAAAAATCTTTGATGTAGGTAGTAAGGCACACGACTTAAAGACAGAATCTGTGATATCGGTAACAAAGTGTGTGCAGGGGTGGAGACAGGATGAAGAGTTTTCTGTGCAATTGACGGTATGAGATTTAAATTTTTTTTTTTTTTTTACCTCTAAGTTGTTTTAAGCAATCTGTAAGGTAACCACAATGAAAATACTCACAGAAGACACAAAAGTTAATGAGGAAAGTACCAAGGCATATCATAGTATAATACTATAATTAAAGATAAAATAGGGGTGCCTAGGTGGCTCAGTGGGTTAAAGCCTCTGCCTTCGGCTCAGATCATGATCCCAGGGTCCTGGGATTGAGCCCCACATTGAGCTCTCTGCTCTGTAGGGAGCCTGCCTCCTCCTCTCTCTCTGCCAGCCTCTTTGCCTACTTGTGATCTCTGTCTGTCAAATAAATAAATAAAATATTTTTTAAAAGAATAAATATATCTTTCTTATTTAATACCAAAATACGGTATAGAGCTATAAAATGTTTTAAGATTACTTTCAATTCCAGAAAGTCTTTTCTCTCATGCAGAGAGAATCAAAATTTGCCCACAAATCCTGATGAAATTAATTCTGTGTTGATGACAACTCATCTAGACAGAGTTCAACATTCACTGACCACTCACCAAGGAAAGAAAATTAAGCAGTAGGAATCACAGAGTATGTATGTATGATATCCAAATACACACAAATATACATATAACTTTATTGACAAAAAGTATAAAGCTCATTCATTTTTTGAGTTAGGTAATGACTGGGGCTTTATTAAAGGCTACAAGATCTGAGTTCTAAATACTCTAGTTGCCCAATAGCATTATTTATGTGGGAAGGCTAGGAAACAAATACAGACATTACATTGTTCCACCACTGAGGAATAGAACACAGAGAGTGGAAGTTTCTGTATTAGTTAATATTTTATTTTGTTTAAAGATTTTATTTATTTATTTGTCAGAGATAGAGAATGCACAAGCGGCAGAGTGGCAGGGAGAGGCACACAGAGAAGCAGGCTCCCTGCTGAGCGAGGAACCTGATGCAGGACTCGATCCCAGGACCCTGAAATCATGACCTGAGCCAAAGGCAGTGGCTTAACCCGCTGAGTCACCCAGGCACCCCTCTATTAGTTAATATTTTTTAAAAAAGAACTTTTGAAGGGAAATAAAACTACACACTGTCCATTTTTGGAAGGTGCTTTGTTATCTGATAAAGTTCCTGAGTCTCAGTTTTTTTTTTTTTTTAATTTATTAGTATAACAGAGAGAGACACAGCGAGAGAGGGAACACAAACAGGGGGAGTGGGAGAGGGAGAATCAGGATCCCGCCAAGCAGGGACCCCAATGTGGGGCCCAATCCCAGTACCCTGGATCATGACCAATGCCAAAGGCAAATGTCCAACCATCTGACCCACCAGGAGAAGCTCTCAGTTTAGGGGGCACTCTCCCTCCAAGCAGTCTCCTGACCCTCCTGGTGGACATGACAGACCATCACTGGAGCTGAAACAGAATACCTAGAGAAATCTAAGAGCTTGATAATGTCGGAGAGCAGATGTCTCTCTGGGAGAGAGAGAAAAAAGAAACTGGGCATGTCTCCAACTAATCTTCATTCAAGGAGAGAGAGTCAAATCACAGCTTAAGGTCTACCTTCCTCCATCAGACTTGGACCTCCCCTCTCTGTCATCTGCCTATTCATTCCCACCCACCTGGATGGAAGAAAGGATGGTTTACTTTCTCTTCACATCCCAGAGCTGCTTCTCTTGCTTCAAAAACATAATCTGGTCTGGCTTTGACACAGTGAGACCCATTTATGAGGAAAAAGGAAAAGTGAGTATTGCTGCGGATTCTAACTTCCCATCAGGCTTGTGTTCAGCAGAGAAGGAGGAACACTGTAGAATTCTATAAAATGATTTCCCAAAGCTGTTCCCCAACAGTCCCTTTCGAACACACAGGCGGCATTTCCAGTGTTCACATCCTGACCTCCACTTCCAAGTAATAGACATGGTAATAAGCAGGGGAAATTTCAGTTTAAGATGTGAGCAGCACCAATCTGTGTCACTAGATGTTAAGAACTGCCACTCATCTACAACAGGGATGTTACCTTGAGGAAGGAGAAGCCAAGGCTGAAAAGAAACATCATGAAGATTTTTCTCTCCATCTACAAACCCCTACTTATTTCCCTTTCTGCTTGGATCCAAATTCCAGTCATTCAGAGAGAAATCTCCCAAGAGGCAGTCTTCACAGGAAGGAACAAAACCCTCAGTCTGGTTTGGGAAATCTGGAAGGAGACTTCCTTACCCAAGAAGAGGAGGTGTCCGTAGTTCTCCAGCATCACATCCCTGTACAGTTCCCGCTGAGTGTGGGTCAGGTGTCCCCACTCCTCCTAAGAGAATTCCATGAATGTCAGCAGTTCCTGAAATAAATACCACAGTCATCAAGTGGCCATTGACAGAGTTCACGATGGTCCCTAAGAAGGAAGAGGAAGTTAGTGTCACCACGTAGAACCAGACCTTACCTTTCCTTCTCCATGACATGGGTGTGAAGTAAAAGAAAAGCCTATTGGGCAGAGGGCTGCTAGTTGAGAATTTTCACTCCTTTTATTCCCAGAAGTCAACTCTATCAACTACACAGAAGTCATGGCTCTCTTGGTCCACTGCAAACTGTTGGCATGCAGGAGAGGAGCCAATGGTCAATAAAGAATTCTTGACATGTTTCTGATGTGAAATATTGGGGCACTGGAGAGGATAATGAAGAAACAATTACTGAGATGTCTTTGGTGCAGAAGCTGTGGTCTTCCTGATGATGCACAGGCCCTATGGGTCAGAGGTGCTGCACTGCGGTGTGAGTAGGAACTCAGTCTGCACTAAAATTGTAAGGGCCCAGGAGTGCAGCCATCATGAAGGAAGCTGAAAGCAAGGTTTCCAGGACCTTGAGGGCCCAGCTGGTGTGATGATAAGATCACTTACTACTGTTGAGTGAAACCTTGGACAGAAGAGCTTGCAGATCTGTATCAGTGGGGGACATGCATGGAGGATGATGGCCAACATGCATTTGGGAAGAGGAGATAAATAAAAGTGATCTCAGTGCCAAGGCACACCCAAGGACACACCATCACTGTATTTTTTTTTTGTTGTTGTTTGTTTGTTTGTTTTTGTTTTGTGGTCTGAAAACAGGAATTCAGAATACGAATCTCATGAAAACAGAGGATTTATATATACAGTTCAATCACCTATAGTCTCTGTAGGGGCTGCTTTGAGGCAAGCAGGCTTGAACAAAGGCATGGAGAATGGCCCCCAGTGACCCCCTTGCTGAACCCAGACAGACCCATAAGGGGTCTCACCTCAAAGGAGTCACAGGCCCGAACTAACCAATGAACTACTGACAATCAGGGGTAGTACCCAGAAGTGGGAAACTTCCCTGAGCCCCCTAACTCCTCACCTTCCTGCACTAAAAAGAACCCCCACCACACCCACTGCTCCTTGCACAGAACCTCTCTCTCCTCTGCCACCTGCCTCCCGCAGGATATTCCGTGAACTGCAAAGAGCGTGTTTTTGTCTCTAGTGAACTTTTCAATCCCACGTGACTTCCTCCACCCAGCCATGGACCCAGGTTCGGGGACCCCACCTGACTGGCAGAGACACCACATTTAGACAACAGAGTCTCCATGTCCCTGATGATGCACAGGCCCTATGCGAGGCAGTATAATCTTAATTACAGATTTATTTACATTGTAGTGCAAGGGCCAGGGAAAGAGAGAGGGACAGAATCTCAAGCCGATTCCTAGCAGAGCCTGAAGCTAAAGGAAGAGCTCATCCTAGGATCCTGAGATCAAGGCTGAGGGGAAATCTACAGTCTTGAGGCTTAACTGACTGAGCCCCCAGGTTCCCCTCTAGTGTATTTTAACTAGTGTATTTTACATAAAATACCTACTGTAAGGGCCTATTTAGCCAGAGCGATGCCATCTCGGTTAAACAGTGATTTTGTTGTTTATGCAGTAAAACTTAAAACTGACCCTGCTCACCCCCCATCTCCAGGGAAGCTTACTTAAAAGCCAGTCTGGGAAACCAGTAAAATATGGTTGACCAGTCCCTGATAACACAGCCCAAATACAAGGGTCAGGTCAGGTGGAGATAACAGAGCCCGAATTCTAGGATAAGTTGGGCCAGGTGGAGACAACCAATCAGTCGGGGCGCATACTGTCTCCCTAGCTACCAAGGAGTGTGGGCCCTGCCTTTTGGATGACTTTTTGGGCACCAATTCTGACCAAGGTGATAGGCTAGTTCAAATCTTTATTATAGGGTAAATTGTAATTCAATTGGCCACCCGTGTGTGACCTAGCATGACTATGCAACTTTCTCTGTGTTACAATCTAATTGGCCACATCTGTGTGTCCAGGTTCAAACACATGGCCTTTGCTCTATAAAAGCTTGTCTGTGAGGGAAAAAAAAAAAAGTTAGTCTGTGGGGCTGAGAGGGGTTGCTCTCTCTGTAACAGGCAGCCCCAACCAGTTGGTTTGATTCTTGATGCTTGGCACAAAATAAAGCTTTGCTTTGTATCAGTCTCGCTTCTCTGATCATGGACCTATCATTGGGGGACCTATCACCTACTTCACGTTCTAAAGAGCAAGTCTCAAGAACCCCCGTTACCACACTTTTCCCTCAGAGAACATCTAGAGTTATTCAGGACCAAATCCATCGTGTTCATTTCTTAATTTTCTGAGCCCTGGGCTACACAGCGCTGAGAAAAGCAAGCACATGGGACCTAAAGGAGAAAGGCTTTCTCTCACTGACAGCCCTGGAGCAGACCTCAACAGCAGCAGAATCACAGACTCAAGGCTTCCCGCTGTGCGTCTGTCACTCAGAAACTATTTTCAAGGCTTGCAGGACTTGAACTCCCATGTAAGGACCTATTTAGGAAGAGGCTTTCATTAAAGTTAAACTGTCCCTGCTCCCCTTCCTCCAGGGGATTTACTTGGAGACAAGTCCCAGAAACCAGCTTCAGGTAATAAAGCCCAGATACAAGGGTGGGTCAGGCCAGGTGGAGACATCTGATCAGTAGGGGGTTGTATACTGTCTCCCTAGCTACCAAGGAGTAGGGGCCCCCACCCTTTGGGAACCCTTTGGGCGCCAATCCCAACCAAGGTGATAGGCTGGGTTGAAATGTCTACTAGGGTAAATTGTAATTCAGTTGGTCACCTAGCATCACTGTGGAGTTTCCTGTGTGTGTTACAATCTCATTGGTCACCTGTGTGTGGCCAGGCCCGACCACATGGCCTTTGCCCTTAAAAGCTAGACTGTGAAACAGAGAAGGGTCGCCCTCTCTTGTAAGAGGTACGTCCCCAAACGTTTGGTTAGATTCTTGATGCTTGTTGGGAAATAAAGCTTTGCTTGACTGTTGCTTTATATCAGTCTCGCTCCTTTAATCACGGACCCGTTATTGGGGCATAACACCCAGTGACAGCTTCTGCTGTCCTATTGTAAGGCAGATTGGAGACATGGGAGAGAAGGATCTGGGATATAGAGGAGAAGGGTTCTGAAGACCTGGCCTTGAGTATCATTTCTGGAAAGATCTTCAAAATAGGTGAAAACAGAAGGGAGAAACATCAGAACTACAGGAACTAAAATTTGCAATTTCTAAAAAGAGAGGAATTTCAGGAGGAAAACATGACATGGCCTCTCCTGGGACACCAGGCTTACCTGAGAACTGGCCATTTTTTCTTTCACCTCCTCCTCTAGATTACTTTCTCACAAGAAATCTGAGGAGAAATCACAGCAGAATCAGGAGAAAACGCCCTTCAAGCTACCAACAGAGCCTGTGCACCTGGAAACTGTTCTAGGACCGGGCTGGATCCTGCAGAAGAACCGAGCGGCCCTGGGAGACTGTGGGTATTGGAGTTTACTTAACACCAGCGGGCTCAGAGGAGGGTGATTATTCTCCCAGGGTCTAAGTCCTGGGCACAAAAAAAGGGGGGAGTTTATACACTTTTACTTCCACATCTGTGCCCCTCTTGTGGCCATGGACAGCGGGAAAGGGGGGAAAATCCAGAATGGGCCTGTGGCCGAGACAGAGATTCCCTGATGGATGGGTCAGCCACCTGACAACACAGATTTCTCTTATCAAAACTGCTTCCCTGGAGGCAGGACACTGAAGCACAAAAAAAGGCCCAAATTCCTACTCCATTGTGTCAGGAGCTATTCAAATAAGCTCCTACTGCCAGACTAATCTTTGAATTTTCCTTCTCCGCTTTCAGGGGGCTCCCCTCCCACCGAATGCCCACAAATTCAGCTTCAGCATAGGGACCATGCGCTGCATGGACCTGACCCTCCCAGACTCACGCAGCAGAGACCACCTTACGTCTCCGTGAGCCAAACTCTGCTCTCCACTCCCATAAAACCACCAGAAGCCCTTGTGATTACCTCTGGCCCACTGAGAATCTCCTGCCACCCTTAGTAACACAACAATGTTGTTTCCACCAAATGGATGGGTAGAATCTGAGGGGGAGGGACAGCAGATAAGATCCTTCTTGAAACCGCACAGGTGATGCTATTGGAAAGCATGCTATTGGAAAGAAGGGAAACCAAGGCTGTGGTTGTGACCACATTTAGATCCACATCTTCTCCACTGATCAGAGTTTCTGGAGACTGACACCTTCTCCCTCTTTCCACTACACAGGGGGAGACACCCTTAAAATGAAGTTTTCCCTTTTCAATGCAAAGTCTCTCACAAAGGGAAACCTGGGTTTCAGAGCTTTTCTTTTACCCTTTCTTTAAAATACCAGCCTCATGTAATCCTTAGGCCAGAGACGTATTTTAGGGGGACAAAATGCTCCCCTTCATTAGGTAAATGTTTCTTTTCATATGTAACTCCAAAATAGTATTCCAAACTGAATGTACTTTTACCATACCATCAGGAATATAGGAGAATTCGGATTCCTCAACATTCTCCACGAAATATGGTGTTTTAGCCTTTTTCATTATTTTACCCATTCTAGAAAATACTGAATAGTTTCTCACTGGAACATATGGATTGGTCTTCCTACAGTTTTCCTGGTGACTGAAATGGAAACCAATTCAGAGCATCAAGCTGAACAGAAATGAAAATGGCTGCATTAATGCTTCAGGGAGACCCGATTTCAAGCTAAATGACACTTTCCCTCTCCCCTCCAAATCTCCCCTCTCCCCTTCTCAGCCCTTCTTTGTTTCAGGAACCTGGTTCCACCCTGACAATATAGTGAACAGGGCAGGGAGCACAGACACAATTCCTGCAGAAACTGGTGAGATTCTCTATTGCCCTACAAACCCCAGACCCTTCCTCTGGGTGCGCTGCAGGTTTGCCGGTCCTACCTGCTGAGGCCTTCTTTGTCAGTGAAGCAATGAGGCTGCTGTTCCTCTTGATCCCCTGCTCCGTGTTCACATTAGATTTGGGGTCTGAAGCATGGAGATGGGGTCATACAGCAGAAGTGAATCTAGAAGAAGAAAACTTGGTTTTCTTGCTCCATTCTCATTTTGGCCTGTTAAGAATTTTAAAAAGATGTAAGACAGTTTACGGAGACTTAAAAAAATCTTAATTACAGGAAACTGAAGAACATGAGGCTCAAAGACAGGTGACAGGGGCTTCTGTGCCACTGTGACAGGACAAGGAGGGAGGGTTTAGAATTTCAAACAGGGGACATATATTTGCAGAAAATAGGAAATGCATGTCCAACAACGGTTTGCCATTCTTTTGGGGCAACTCTTCATGATCTAAAAAGTTAATGTCTGCCGTCATCTCTCTCTCCAATAGATGAGGCAGAAAAGGCATTAGGGCTCCAATACTGATGACCAATAAAGAATTCTTGAGAGGCCTTTGGTGTAAAAATTTGGTTTTATTAAAGCTGGAGGACAAGACCTGTGGGCAGAAAGAGTTGCCCTGGGATCATGAGAAGTGACCTATTATATATTTTCATGTTCTGAGGAGGGTAGGGATAGCTTAAGCCTCCCAGGTGTTTTGGAAACAAGGTTTCCAACACCTTGAGGGAGCTAGCTGTTGTTAGTAAAGGTCATTTATTGCTGTTTAGTAAAATATTTGGCATGAGACCCTTCAGATGTAGATGGGTGGGTCATAAGTTTGGAGGATGATTGCCAACATGTATTTTGTAGGGTCAAGAGAAAGGACGGTACCAAGGCAGTTTTTATACGTTAAAGGAGATTTACAGGATCCTGGGGGTTGAGCTAAGATTGCCTATTGCCCTTGGCAAAATGTTAAGCTGGGAGGCAGTTGGATCCCTGGAGGGAAGGCAACTCTGCCGGTATCAAGGACTTGTCAGTGGGCTGTAATTGTGAGGAAATATAATAATCTTTCTTCATCTTTATTTCTCATATCATCCCCCCACCGAACCGTTCCTACCCTTAAATCTTGAAGGTTGTTCAGAGTGCAAGTTCTCATCTTTTGTAACTTCTACCTGCTGAATAGATACATAGTGATGTCCCTACATATGGGTCAACATTGGTCATTTGGGGCTTATACAGACATGACTTATGAAACAGAAGCAGCTGAATCCAAGGGAGACTGCAAGTGTGGACATCTTGCGAGGAAAGGATCATCTGTGGGCTTGAAGTCATGGCAGGTAAGGCATCTCAGCACCAAGTGGGGAGACTTGGGACAAAATGAAAACACAAAAAGAACCCTAAATAAGGGTCCTCTGATAGTTGACAAAATCTCCTGGACTCTAGGAGTTTCCCTAAGCATTGAAGGAAGAAGAGCGATTGTTACCTGCCAATCTGAGTGTCCATGTCTGTTAGAAACCCAGAAATACTTTTGTGGTCATCTAGACTGTGTGCACAGCATTTTGTTTTCAGGATAGCACACGTTCTATCTTGTGCAGCTGTTACAACATCTAACGCCTTTCTAGTCAGAAAAACTGCTTTATGCGTTCGTGTTAATTAAGTATTTAGTAGAGATATGCTATTCTGAGAGTCATTTAGGACTTTGATCATGTACTTAAGAGCTTTCCTGTGTCAAACAACCACCTCTAGTCCCAAAGAGGTTAAAAAAAAAAAATCAAGTGGTCTTACCAATGAGACACAGAATGCGTCCATCAGTTTTAACTTTGTAAGATTAGGGACACCTGGGTAGCTCTGTTGTTAAGCATCTGCCTTCAGCTTGAGTCATGATCTCAGGGTGCTAAGATAGAGCCCCATGTCAGAGAGAGCCCCCTCTCCCACTCCACCTGCTTGTGCGCTCTGTCAAATAAATTAATTAATTAAGGAAAGAAAAATAAAAATACACTTAGAAGGTTGGCTGGTTGGTCATGGTGTTAATAATGCATCTGTGCATCCAGGCAAAACCCAGAGCACAGTGGCCCCTCCAGCCTGAGGGAAGTCATGGACACAAATTAGAGCCACATAGCCACTGAGTCCCCCTAGCAGACAGCCATCTAATTTGGGGCCTCATTTTGATGATGGAGCAGAAGGCTGGCTGAGAACAAAGCAAAAACTGGCACCTTACACCTACCCACCCCCAACTCGGTGACACATGTGACATCCCTCAGGCACTCCTGGCTGCCCTAAAAAAAAAAAAAAAAAATAGTTAACTTGCAGAAATCACAATCCTGCAAGACAGGAGTCTCCCTCCATCTACAAATGTCCTAGTGATTTACAACAAAGAAACTTATCAACAGCGTAACTTCCAGAGACAAGTAACTCAGCTCCTAAAGCCCTAACATCACCCTCCCCTCCATAAAACTGAAAAAGGCTGAGGTTGAAGGAAATGTAAATAAAGTTAAATTTCTTCTAAAGCTAAAGCTCATTGACAAGGATGTGTGATAGGAGGGATGTGACATTCCACCAGGAAATGCCCAACTGTTAGTGCCTCATTAGAGGGAAAAACAGCCTTGGCTTGACAATAGCCACGCCTTCAGTATCCTAACAGTCTTCTTTACTGTGACAGCCCTTCTGAACACCCCCTTTGTCCTCACCTACCCAACTCCTGTGTATATAATCAGCCACTCCTCAGGATATCAGGACAGCAGCTCTTCCTGCCCAAGTGTCCTGTCCCCATGCTTTAATAAACCACCATTTTCTACCAAAGATGTCTCAAGAATTCTTTCTTGGTCATCAGCTCTGGACCTTACCACACAGAACCTCACCTGTATCAAGGGCTCTTCAGTTTCAGGGGGTCATCTTTTGAATTTGTGTCATAAAAGACAGTTCTCTGTCAGTTTGTATGGACCAAAAGAGTCCAAATCTAGGGACAAATTTTCTTAGCAAAGTTCGTTTTTTGTTTTGTTTTGTTTTGTTTTTTTCCCTTATCTCCGTGGGCTTTCTACACAAATCAGCAGCCTGAATTTAAACCCAGTATTACCTTCCACTGCTAATTTTTGTGTATAAAGATCTTTTCCTTCATTGTCAATGAGACAGTCCTGTGCATTTTTGAATATCCTTGTTCCTGGGCTATGTGAATTTCTCGGTCTGAATAGACTGGTCTTATGGACTTTATTGGAGTTTAGACTGGTATAAGACTTTGTATTTGTTTATTCTGTCCTGGCTGCTTGGCTGCATGGTCTACCACACTGTTTCCTTTATATTCTAAGGTCATGTCATTTGGATGTTCTTTGAAGTGAATTATAGCTACCTCCTTGGGTACGTGTACAGCCTTAAGAAGAGTAGTCATTTCAGAGCATATTTGATTGGGGATTTATGGCTTGATCATAATCCCTTCCTCTTCCAAATTGCTCCATGAGCATGCAGGACTAGGAAAGCATATTTGGAGTCATTATAAATATTAATTTTTAAGGCTTGGCCAATTGCAAAGCACAAGTGAGTACTACAGCACACCCAGTTTTCTTGCTCCCTTTTCCATGAAACTGTTGCCACTAGTAAACTAACTGATGTCTCAAATTTTGAGAGGGGAATTTCCAATTTCTCATGGTCTAGAATAAAAAGATCAGTAATCTCTACACAGTTATGCTCTGTAGAAGTATGATGGTCAGGGTCAGGCATTAGAGTAGCTAAGTTTAAACCTTGATAGGTTTTAAGTATATTTCAGGCATATCTATAAGCATAGCCCAGTATTTAATAAGTTGGCCTCCCATCATCTATTGGTGGCTTTTGGTCTCTAAAACACTCTGAACCTGATGTGAAGTCATTCCAGTCAGGCCCTGTCCCATTGGGAGTTTTGAGGCTCCTTTTACCAGGAGGGATGTTTATGGTTGACTAAAGTCTCTACTTGTAGTGTTACATCAATATGATGTGGGAAACAGAGGCAAAAGAAAAATTATTAAATTTCCTTATCTACTGGCAAGCCCTTAAAACAGGCAGAGTGACATTCCTCTAGGGACTCAACTACCCTCACCTCAAGGCTTTGCTAACAATCCTAGCCTGACTGACCCCTCTCCCCAACCAGGATCCTGGAAGTCTACTTTAACAATTCCTTTGGAAACTTTATCTCTAAACCCTCCAAGATAGTGTTGACAATCATTCCCAAGCATATAGCCCACAGATATACATCTAAAGGGTCTCACAAAAAGCTTTTATTACTGGTAATAAATATCCTTTTTCCCAACAATTGCTAACCCCTCAAGGTCCTGGAAACCTTGCTTCCAAAATTTATTAGAGACTTAAGTCATTTCTAAACACCACCCCCCCTCAACTTGCAAGCATATAATGGACCACTCCTCACAACCCCGGGGCAGCAGCTCTTTCTGCCCATGGGTATTGCCCCTGTGCTTTAATAAACCACAATTTTGCACCAAAGATGTTTCAAGAATTCTTTCTTATCCATCGGTTCTGAACTCTACATCATTGAACCTTATCTATATTCTAAGACTTCATCAAATAGAAACAGCTCCTAAGACAAATATTACTAAGGAACAAAGCATCAAAAACCCTCTTTGAAGTCTAGCCTTAATAGGATCCTAATTAGGGCAACTGGGTGGCTCAGTTGGATAAGCAACTGTCTTCAGCTCAGGTCATGATCCTGGAGTCCCAGGATCGAGTCCCACATCTGTCTCCCTGCTTAGCAGGGAATCTGCTTCTCCTACTGACCTCTCAACTCTCAAATAAATACACTCTCTGTCTCAAATTAATAAATAAAATCTTTAAAAAGAAGAATATCCTAATTACATGGAATATATTAACAAGTGGGAAACAACTTGTCTCAAGAGATAAGCGTATTCCCAGTGCATAATCCAATTGAATCATAGAGAAAGTGGGTTATCTATTATCTCCACAAGTCCTAGTTAATCCCATGGTGTAGGGTACACTCCAAGTTTTAAGAAGTGATTTTGTCCTTCTGAGCCTCACAGAGTTGGTCCAAGTCCTAGCTCAGATATGCAGTTCTTGGGGAATCTATCCCGTTTTTCAACTGTTCAAATCATCATATGCCCATGAGGTTATTATCCCCCCACAGAACAACAAGAAAGGAGGCTGTCTATACACAAACTAGTGTGGAAATCTCTCTGATGTTTACCTCAGGTTGTTTAGCTTTGGCAAACAACATTCAAAGATATTCAGAGCTAGGATTTAACATCTGCAAAGATGTGTTACTGAAACATAATTTCTCCTGAACATCACCCTTATTCCCTGAGATAGGCAAATCAAGATGAATTCATTTTCAAAACCAGTCCAATTTTCACAAACTTGGCTACATAAGCTCAGCAAGAATAATGGCTGATCATACAGACCTTTTAGAATCTGTTTTGCTGGAACTTCTTAGAAGGAATCTCTAGGGTGAACTCTTAGTATCCTCTCCAGACCAGAAACTAAGTCAAGTACTTTCCATCAGACGTGTCTGCAGACCTGTAGATGTGGGCAGATCCCTCTTCACAAGGTCCCCCCATATATCCTGCGGTTCCTGCACCTGCCAGGAAGTGACATTCTTTCCTCAGTGGGTAAGGCTGCTGGGAAATCTGAAAACAAGGGGCTTTAGGGCTCCAGGTTTCATAAAGTCAATCTTAGTTCTTTAAAACCATTTTTAGTCCCGAGTCTATGTGACTCTCTCAAATAGGACACTCCAGTCAAAGCGTTGGTAAAATAACTAGTGTTTCCAAAGGTGTCCCCTTAGGAGAACAGATTCTATCGAACTTATGTAAATGACTGTGATTGCCATGGAAGAAAGAATACTTACTGAGACCTTTTGAATTTCAGAGGGTTCTGGTGGAAAGAAAAGTTAAATGCTTCTGTTTGTTCACAGATCAATCCTTTATCACATTCCATTCTTTTAAGCCACAGATATCTTAAGAGAAAGTTTTCTTAATCTGGAAGAGCAAACATTAGAGAACCAGCCATGTGTCAAGAGGCACAAAACTATAATCACATTTTGAGTTCACATAGTCCGATGTTACTAATTCTTGTTTAATTTGAATGCAGTTTTTTTTTTTTTTTCAAGCTTTAGTTCAGTTTATTTTTCTTGTATAAAACTATGTGGTAGCCACAGCTGGAGCCTGGGTCCTCTGAACAGAGACTCTGGTGTGGGTCTTCACAAGATGGTCCGTGAACTCCTGATAGGGAGACTTGGTGAACACAGTCTCCTTCCAGAGATCAGGGGTGAGATAGCTGTAGTTCTTGGAGATGGCATCGAAAGTAGCCTTGGCAAAGTTCCCTAGGGTGGCAGTGCAGCCTCTGGCCGAGGTGTAGCAGTAGTCAATACCAGCCATCATCAGCAGTTTCTTGGGCACAGGGGCCGAGACAATGCCAGTGCCTCTGGGGGCGGGGATGAGACGCACCAGCACAGAGCCACAGCGGCCAGTCACCTTGCACGGGACAGTGTGGGGCTTGCCGATCTTGTTCCCCCAGTAGCCTCGCCGCACAGGGACAATGGAAAGCTTCGCCAGAATGATGGCTCCGTGGATGGCAGTAGCTACCTCCTTGGAGCACTTGACACCCAAACCGACGTGTCCATTGTAATCTCCGATGGCGACAAATGCCTTGAACCTGGTCCGCTGGCCCGCGCGCGTCTGCTTCTGCACAGGCATGATCTTCAAGACCTCGTCCTTGAGGGAGGCTCCCAGGAAGAAGTCGATGATCTCAGACTCCTTGATGGGCAGGGAGAAGAGATAGATCTCCTCCAGGGACTTGATCTTCATGTCCTTGACCAGGCGGCCCAGCTTGGTGACAGGGATCCACTCCTTGTCCTCGGCCTTGCCACCGCGAGCTCCGCGGCCTCGGCCCCGGCCCGGATGCCGCTGCCGAAGCCACCACGGAAACCGCCGCAGCCTCCCATTCCAGGGCCCCCGGGCCCTCCGGGCCCTCCCGCAGCACCGGCGTCATCCGCCATTTGGTGTTCTCTCAAAGAGCGAATGCAGTTTTTTAGTTCTGGAAATTCTTACCCATTTCAGCTTTAACCTCATAGATAGTGAATACCTGTATTTTTCCTAAAAGTCCTTTATATGAACCTCTTTGCAGATGAGACTTATTTTGCAAGAGAATAACAGCAATTAGAAATGACAAAAACTCAGAAATGGACACTGTTAATGATCTGATAAGAGAGTTCATTATGATGCAAATCACAGGGAAATTTTGTTATTTCTGTATCAGAGTATCAAGAATAAAGAGTAGCAAGAGATGGTGACCTTATATCAGAGGTAATATACCTAACAAGCAAGCCTAATTAGTCAGCAAGACTTTGTTAATGATTTATGTCTTGGGGAAGTTTGTTAAAACCTCAGAATTGTAAGGACCTATTTTATATTTTTATATTTTAGCCAGAGGCTTCCATTGAGGTTAAACAATAACCTTGTTGTTTAGCCTTTAAACTGTCCCTGCTCCCCTTCCCCCAGGGGATTTACTTAAAAACAAGTCCTGGAAACCAGCCCCAGGTAACAAAGCCCAGATACAGGGGTGGGTCAGGCCACCCTGTGGGGCCTGTGGGGGGATGCATACTGTCTCCATAGCTACCAAGGAATATGGACCCTGCCCTTTGGGAGCCTTTTGGGTGCCAATTTTAACCAAGGTTATAGACTGGTTCAAATGTCTACTATAAGGTAAGTTGTAATTCAATCGGTCACCTAACATCACTCTGCAGTTTTTTCTGTGTGTTACAATCTCATTGGCCACCTGTGTGTGGCCAGGCCCAAATGCATGGACTTTGCCCTTAAAAGCTAGTCTGTGAAACAGAGAAGGGTCGCCCTTTCTTGTAAGAGGTGCGGCCCGACCAGTCAGCTTGATTCTCAATGCTTGGCATGAAATAAAGCTTTGCTTGACCTTTGCTTTATATCAGTCTCGCTCCTTTAATCACAGACCCATGGGGGGGGGGGGGGGTAACAAGAATGTTTTTAACCACAGGCCTAAAGAGGATTGCACATCCTTACAGAAAAAGGCTAAACAGAGAAACTGGTTTTTCCAGACAGGGAAAGAGAAAAACAATTGTTCATACTTTCTCGTGAAGAGCAGACCAAAAATTCAAGAAAATTTTGTCTTTTACAGAAATAAAGGAGACTCTCAGTCTTACACCAATGTACTTTAAAACCCTTCATTTCAGTCTTAGTCTATCCTGACCACACCTAAAATTCCTTTACAAAGATTCCCCTTCAAAATATTCTATAATTTTCCTTGCATTCAGATTTTTCCCATGCCACTTTTCTCCAAAGAAGCAGTCTCATTTAGGACAAAACTACTTTCTTTTACCTTCAGCAAAAATGTATTCCCACTCCTTGATCTTCCTTATATGTTCAGAGTTGCTTTTCTTATTTCTATGAGTGTTAATTACATTTAGCAGCATTTTGCACTCTTCGAAATCTTAGTCTCCAGTGAAGAGTAAGTAGTAATAAACTGTGAACTGTTATACCAGAACTCTTTGGATGGCAAATTTATGAATCAGTTAAGCACAAAGCATGTTTACCCACACATTCAAATATCCTTAGTTCCTTTGCAATAAGGAGTCAAAAGCACAGACCTGCATTCAGTAAACAATGCTTGAGTATTTTATCTCATTTGAGATAAAACTAGATGTCCAATGAATTCAATCCCATTTGTCATCCAAGCAAAACTTTAACATTTCAGGTTACTGAAGACTTGAAAGCTTTCTTAATAATGTTCCATGAAAACTTTGAGACAGACAGCGTTAACCATCATTTCAAGTCATCTTTTTGCTATCAAATCCAAAAGATGTAGCATGAGCTTATTTGAACTTCAGCAAACCTCAATAGGATAAAAGTTTCACATTTAATGCCAATAACATTAAAGACATGTCTATCTTAATTAAACCAACAAAGTACCTCCCCATTGCCAATTTTTACCTGGAACACTGGTGGGGAAATCTGAACTGGGCAGTGGTTAAGTCTACAGGGTGGTGTTCTTTGCTCCTCACAGTGAGTAGGAGGAGGAGGAGAAGCCAGTGGTGCTGGAGGCAGGGAGGCCAGTAGAGAAGCCAGTAATTCAGGCCCCACCCAAGCCGGTGCAGAAATGGGAAGAGGGGGAGGGGAAGTGCTCCCAGAAAGCAGACAGAGGATGTCATCCACTTAGCCATGCTTTTTCCACCACAAGGGGAATTAGGCAGTCCATGACAGGCCAGAGATGACAGGGAATTTCCCCTGAAACAAAGGGCGTTTCAGCAGCTGCTTGGGAATGCCCCTTAAAGTCCCATCCTGAGGGAGACCAAACACAGCTGGCTCCAGTCAGAGCCATTAAAATGGGCAATGAGTGAGGGTGAAGCCCCCACATCTATTAGGAGCAAGAACAGTGAGAGAGAGAGAGAGAGTCAGAAGCCCCTTCATCCACAACAGCCTCTTTCCTCCCATAACCTGGGTTTGTTTGGAGGAGGCCTATTTAGATAATTACCACCCAGTAGGTCAGGAGGGGGTTTATTGGTCTGCTTATGTCCAAACACATTCTGCAAGAGGCCTTTAGGTTCATGTCCTGATTTAGAGCCTTGAAGGCCTGGGATGGACCAGGGTACTTATGTCTATTTTCCCAGTTTCCTGCAGAAAAGACCTAATGGATAGATCCTACTGAAACCATGCATGCAGTACCTTTCTTAAATTTTATAGCCCACATGGTTTCTAGTGGCTTAAAAGGTATCCCAAGGTACAGTCCTTTGGGACTTGAAGAGCCTACTAATGCCATGCAGTGTAATTAAATGAAATTATTTGCTTTAATTACATTTGCTGGCAATGTAATTAAATGAGGCAATTACATGAAAAGAAAAGGAGAATGGTGATTCATGATTAGAGCAAATGTTAAACCAGTTTCTGTCTTCTAAGGGTAGCAGTTGACCAGACATCTGGTCAGATGTCAGACTTGAAGTATCTTGAGACAGAGGACTGGTAGCGACCACTGGACAGATCTTCCTGGTTTATAGTTCAAATGCATCTGCTCTTGTTTTCAGTGGCTCATGGAGCCACAGTCCTAAGACTGTTTATATGGGAGTTATTAGGACAATTTTATTACATCAGGTCATTTATGTTAAGTTTGCAGACCTTTGGGGGAAAAAGGCAGTTTTAGTTCTCAAATGATTCCAAGTGTGAAACATGGGAGAAGAATCAAAATGTTAATTTAGGCATTGGAAGCCAGGCACTAGACGACCCTAGATGAAATCTGGATTCAGTACATTTTATTAGTAATACTATTAAAATTTTTAATCTATATACATGTGTTATTATAACATTTTTTTTCTCTGTAATCACCTCATTGTTACCAAACACACCCAAATTAACACTAACTTTATTGTAAAGAAAGTCTAGCTCAAGAAAGAAAACTTGGCCTGGTTATTTACATAAGCAAACCAAGAATAGAGGTTTGACTTATAGCCTCTTTTTTTTTTTTTTAGATTTTATTTATTTATTTGACAGAGAGAGACCACAAGTAGGCATAGAGGCAGGCAGAGAGAGAGAGAGGGAAGCAGGCTCCCTGCCAAGCAGAGAGCCCAATGCGAGACTCATCCCAGAACCCTGAGATCATGACCTCAGCCAAAGGTAGCAGCTTAACCCACTAAGCCACCCAGGCACCCTGTCCTACAGTCTCTTTAAGACCACCTTTGCTGACCGTTTCATAATGAATCTCTAGACTGAAATTTCAATACTGCCCCCAGGCCAGAAGCCAAGCCAAATACTTTTCAACAGACATTGCCCAAGAGTCCTATAGATTTGGGTGAGTTCCTCTTATCTTGAGGTCCCCCAAATATCCCTAGGTTCCTGCACCTGTTACAGAGTGATCTTCTTAATAACCTGGTAAGGCTGCTGGACACTCTCTAAGCAAGGTGTCAGGCTGATATTTCCAAAGGGGCTTCATTGGTTGCATAAAGTGAATCCTAGGCCCTTTTAGCTGTCTCATCATGTCTGCGTCTATGCAGCTCATTCACAGCTACAACACTCCAGTCAAAGCTTTGATAATATAACCAGTATTTGTTAAATATTTTTTGTTAAAAAAAAATTTTTAAGGGGCACCCTGGTGGCTCATCTGGTTAGGCAGCTGCCTTCTGCTCGGGTCATGATTCCAGGGTCCTGGGATCAAGCCCCACATCAGGCTCCCTGCTCAGCAGAGAGCCTGCTTCTCTCTCTCCCCCTATCCCTGACGCTCTGCTTACTTGTGCTCTCTCTCTAACTCTCTGTCAAATAAATAAAATATTTAAAATTTTTTTTAAGATTTTATTTATAGGGACGCCTGGGTGGCTCAGTTGGTTGGACGACTGCCTTCGGCTCAGGTCA
>NC_081573.1:1943627-1944205 GCF_022355385.1 Mustela nigripes
CAGGGACGCCTGGGTGGCTCAGTTGGTTGGACGACTGCCTTCGGCTCAGGTCATGATCCTGGAGTCCCGGGATCGAGTCCCGCATCAGACTCCCAGCTCCATGGGGAGTCTGCTTCTCTCTCTGACCTTCTCCTCGTTCATGCTCTCTCTCACTGTCTCTCTCTCAAGTAAATAAATAAAATCTTAAAAAAAAAAAAGATTTATTTATATATTTGACAGACAGAGATCATAAGTAGGCAGAGAGAGAGGAAGGGAAGAAGACTCTCTTCCAGGCAGAGAGCCCACTGTGGGGTTCAATCCCAGGACCCTGGGACCAGGACCCAAGCTGAAGGCAGAGGCTTTAACCCACTGAGCCACCCAAGTGCCCTGTAATTTTTATTTTATGTATTTCTTTGAAAGAGAAAGTATGAGCATGAGCAAGGGAAGGGACAGAGGGAAAACGAGAAGCAACTTCCCTAGAGCAGGGACCTGATGCTGGGCTCCATCCAGGATGCTTGGATTATGACCAGAGGTCAAGGTAGGTGCCTGGTAATGTGCTGAGCCACCCAGGTGCCCCATAGCCAGTGTTTGTTTATGTT
>NC_081573.1:1947205-1956566 GCF_022355385.1 Mustela nigripes
CCCCACCTCTACCCTTTTAAAACATTAGCTAACATATCCTCCTGCAAGATTCTCCTTCATCCCCTGGAGTTCACAATTCCAATGTTCAACTGAAAACATTTTTAATATGTTCATCTTTCTCCACACACATGTTTTCTTATTTCAAACACCTACCATTCTCTAAGGATGTAAGACACAATTTGCACAACCTGGATGTCATTGTCCTTCACAACTAAAACCTAATTTTCCCCCAGCTTTACCTCAGGCCACTTGCATCCCAATACAGAACCCAGAACCCTCTTAGAACCCTGAATTCTCTGATCATCCCACATGTTATTCCCTTGAAAGGCACTGGCCTATCTAGGAAGAAGTAGAGATCCCCTCCCCCTCCAAAAAAAGGCACTGGCCTTACTATCACATGGCCAGTAAATCTTGAGAACATTTGGTATCTCACATTAAGAATTACGTATGCGAGCCTCGGGGTTCCACTTAAGGCCCCTCCTGCGCTCAGCTCCGTGTCCGAGCGGCTGCTGCCAAGTCTAGATCCAGTCTCGCGCGCTGCTGACACTCGTCCTCCCGACGTGCACTCCTGATTCCTTTTGGTTCTAAGTCCAAAATGGCAACTCTGAAAATCAGCTGATTCAGAATCTTCTTAAGGAAGAACATGTCCCCCCAAATAAGGCTACAGTTGTTGGGGTTGTGCCATCAGTATCTTAATGAAGGATTTGGCAGATGAACTTCCTCTTGTTGATGTCATGGAAGACAAACTGAAGGGAGAGATGATGGATCTCCAGCATGGAAGCCTTTTCCTTAGAACACCAAAATTTGTCTCTGGCAAAGACTATAATGCGACTGTAAACTCCAAGCTGGTTAGTATCACAGCTGGGGCACGTCAGCAAGAGGGAGAAAGGCGTCTTAATTTGGTTCAGCTTAACGTGAACATCTTTAAGTTCATCATTCCTAATGTAAAATACAGCCCAAACTGGAAGTTGCTTGTTGTTTCCAATCCAGTGGATATCTTGACCTTTGTGACTTGGAAGATAAATGGCTTTCCCACAAAACGTGTTATTGGAAGTAATTGCAGTCTGGATTCAGCTTGGTTCCATCACCTAATGAGGGAAAGGCTGGATTAAGCTGTCATTAAGCTTAAGCTTAATTAAGCTGTCACAGGTGGATCCTCGGGGAGCATGGAGACTCCAGTGTCCCTGTATGGAGTAAAGTAAACATTGCTGGTGTGCCTCTGAAGAATCTGCACCCTGACTTAGGCACTGATGCAGATAAAGAACAGTGAAAAGAGGTTCACAAACAGGTGGTTGACAGTGCCTGTGAGGTGATCAAATTGAAAGGCTACACTTCCTGGGCCACTGGACTGTCTGTGGCAGATTTGGCAGAAAGTATAATGAAGAATCTTAGGTGGGTGCATCCAATCTCCACCATGATTAAGGGACTCTATGGAATAAAAGATGATGTCTTCCTTAGTGTTCCTTGTGTCTTGGGGCAGAATGGAATTTCAGATGTTGTGAAGGTGACTAACTCCTGAGGAAGAGGCCCATTTGAAGAAGAGTGCAGATACACTCTGGGGGAACCAAAAGAAGCTGCAGTTTTAAAGTTTTCTAATGTACCACTTCACGGTATAGACTAGGACAGGGTTTTAGTTGGAGATTGTGTACATTGTCCTTATTATCTGATCTGTTACTTAAGTAATATCAAAATGGCCTAAGGAAAAAACATCAGTTTCCTAAAGTTCTAAATAGGAATGACTCACCAAGCCCTGCAGCTATACCCTAATGCTGGATGATACTTGCCTTTGTAGTCCTAAATGGGTTCATCTCAGAGGCATCACTGCCAATGTTGCATATGCTGCAGTTGCTCTGCAAACCAGATGCATATTTCCTGTGTGTTCTATAACTTCTGGTTCCTTCACCTGACACCTAACATCCCTAGTCCATCTTTTCCAGTCAGTCACATCCTGGGCTCCAATGTATAAATTAATTATTGCATGTATTGTGCATAACTGTTCCAAAGGATCTTACTTTGTGTACCATGTATGTCAGAATATAGTGTACATTGCTGTATAATGTAAAAAGACCATGCAACCAACTAAGTGTCATACCAACTAAAATACCAAATAAAATTTGAACAGTGACTTTTTTTGGAAAAAAAAAATTACATATCCAAAGACATTTCCAGTATCTCCACAGTATTTCAAGAATGTTTTGTTTATTGGACTCTGAATTTCTCCACTACAGCCATTAATAAAATGCAATTACATGAGTACTTCCATAATAATTACACATAATTACATTTGTAAGGGGCCATTAGTCACTATTGTTGTAGCAGAAATTTCTGTCTTATTCAAAACTCGATGTAAAATGAGACGGACTGTAATTTTGCTGAAGATTCCTTGAAGAATGAGTGTATAAGCAGCTGAACACTGTGCAAACCAGATAGTTTAAATTTTTCTGATGAGATGAGGGAATTGTTTATTTCTTCTCCCGCACACAGAAAAGAGTCTGGATACACAGTGGTCGTGACTCAAAGAACAAAGGGGCAGGCAGTTGGAAAACATGCATTGATTAGGGCAGAAGTATTCATCAGCCACCAATTGGCCTTGCGAAAAATAGAAAAATACATGTAATTGATGGAAGAGAGGGGTAGAAAAAGACAAAGGTGCTCCCCAGCAGAAGGATGCTTTGGGTGGCTCTAATCTCAGGGGAGGATCTGGGGGACACTTTGGTCCTATAAATGTATTGGACCTGCTGCTTATGCCATACAGGGTAGAAACCATGAACCCTCTGGCCCAAGTTATGAGTCCCAAGCACAAAACATCATGGGAGGATATCGATACCATATATAGTAAGTCTGTGTCTTTGTCATGAAGTGCAGAAGCCCAGTATCCAAACTCAATATTTTTTTAAGTGTTTTTGTTGTTCCATTTGTCAGTGACGTACACAGGAACCATAATATTTAGGTTTATATTCAGGATCCAGCAAAGGATATTTGAGGGGGCCAATGTACTGGGGAGCTTTCCCTTTAAGCGCTGCCCACCAGGAGTTCCAGGGGCTGACGGTGATGGCGTGGAAGACATTCAGGAGGCACATGGTGCCCATAGACAACCCCCTGGACACTCTGTGGACTAAGAAAACAACTTTGCATCCGAGGTCACTGGGAAAATAACTCAAATCAAAAGCCTCCACTGGGATTCCTCTGTAGAGAATGACCAAGGAGTTAGTTAAAGTCAAGTGCCTAAAAAAAAAAAAAAGCAAATCTGTGGACTTTGACCTGTATCCCCTTAAGCCAAGAGATGAGAACAACGACAGAAAAGCAAGAAGTTCCCAGGGTTTCAAGGACCATCTGCAATAGAAGATTACAGCAAATTTCATATCCATTAAGGCCATTCGGTCACTATCCGGAGCTCAGTGTTCGCATCCACAAAGAGAGAAGGCTGCATGAACACATGAGCCGTGGGCTGTTTGTGGAAAATAAATTCAAAATTCTCCCCTTGCTACTACTTTCCCCTGAGACTTTCTTTTCAATACACATCTTCGTTAATTAATGATTTCTCAAGTATTTCTTTGTATAGTGCTCATTCAGTCACTCTTACTCATGCTTTACCTATTGTAAATTATTTAGTATTTATTTATTATATCATTTATTTATTATTATTATTATTATTTAGTAATTATTTAATATTTACAAGTATGTGCATTTTACAGCCAAGAATTTAATTATAATGAGATTATATGACTCATTTAAATATTGCAATGGCCAGGTTGCAATAAAGTTGGGTGTTTACCAGCAGGCTATACTCTCATAGCTACCTGGTCATATCTTTTTTTTGTTTTTCTTAAGACTTTATTTGTGGGGTACGTGGGTGGCTCAGTTGTTAAGCATCTGCCTTCACCTGAGGTCATGATCCCAAGGTCCTGGGATCGAGCCTTGCACTGGACTCCCTGCTCAGCGGGAAGCCTGCTTCTCCCTCTCCCATTCCTACTCCTCCTCCTTGTGTTCCCTCTCTCACTGTGTCTCTCTCTGTCAAATAAATACTTATTTTTTTTTAAAGAATTATTTGTAACTAATGTCTATACCCAACATGGGGCTCAAACTCACAGCTGAGTTATTATCAAGAGCTGCACGCTCCACCAATGGAGTCAGCCAGGTGCCCCTATCTGGTTGTATCCTTAAATAACCCACTGTTATGCATGCATACATTATCATCTTTGAAATTCATTTCAATTTAGGTTTGGTTGTGCCAATTTCTTATTCTTGTTAAACTAATTGTTCCATTAATCATCATCACTTGTGAGTGAATATGAAAACTTAGTAAGAACCTGAATATTGTCCATGAACAAAATGGATTTATCAAATATGGACCAGTGTTAATACAGCAACAGAAGTAATCATGTGATTTTTTTGGCCAATGGAACCCACCATCAAAATTATTGTGTAATATTTCACTTTTACCCTAAACTATGGGATTTGTAATTTAAATAAAACATGCAGAGATTGAGAAAACATTTAGAGTAGGATCTAAATTATTCCTCACTAGAGGGCATACAAAGAGCTGTGATTAAAAAAAAAAAAAAAAAAAAAAAACTGAAACTAGTCAATTTGAAAAATAATAAAATAAAAAACAAGCATGCAAAATGAATCTCAAGGCATGAAATCTTATGCATTGAATAGGAGAAATGCAAGGGTGAGCCTAAAAATTATGTTAGAACTTTGAAAACCATGTAGAATATCAGAAGATACATTTAAGGGGGGCACCTGGGTGGCTTAGTCATTCAGTGTCTGCCATCAGCCCAGGTCATGATCCCAGGCTTCTGGGACTGAACCCCCTCTCCCATTTCTTCTTCTGTGTTCCCTCTCTGGCTGTGTCTCTCTGTCAAATAAATTTAAAAAAATCTTTTTTTTTTTAAGATATATTTAAGCTGAAAACATGCTGAAGTCCTTAATTTTTCTGCTGTCCAAATCCCTTTTCCTGAAAGTCTCCTGTTTTAACTTCGCTGATCAAAAGATTACAAACATTTTCAGGAGAGACATAATTACTATTTCCACTAGATGCATCAAGCATAAATACAAGAAAAACAATTATGGTTCTCCAAATGCCACTCAGTCCCATTGTTCACAATGAGATAGGATGTGCTTAGCTCCATGAAACTCATTATCACATGCACAGAAGTTTAATGAGGTAACTATATCAATCATGTCAATTTCTCTGTGGTTTCACAGCACAGATTGAATAGCATATCAATTTCTAAATTGCAGGTATTTAAAAATATTTTATTTATTTATTTGACAGAGAGAGATAGAGAGATCACAAGCACACAGAGAGAGAGGGGAGGAAGCAGGCTCCCCGCTGAGCAGAGAGCCCCACATTGGGCTCAATACCAGGACCTTGGGATCATGACCTGAGCCAAAAACAGAGGCTTAACCAACTGAGCCACCCAGGTGCCCCTTCAGAATTGCAGTTTTAAGGACTGCAAACATCAGACTGTGTTACTATGTGCAATGAACCCCAACAATCTCCATCAGGGAGGGATATGCACTAAACTATGTTTGGAGCAGTTAGTCCCAAGGAGGACCTCAGACCTCCAGTCTCTCTGTAACTTGGCCTGTGCCTCAGGAATTGTTGTTCCTATCTGTACAGCTCTGACATCAAGCCACTTTCTTCACAAGTAGAATCCTTTTTCCAGCCACGTGGTCCAACCTGGATCCAGACCCTGATACACCTCCTTCCCTTACACATTGTGTCACTTGGACTGACATTCCAGTGTTTTCTGCTGCCAGGAATGTGGGCTCACTGGGCCAGTCATGATAGCCCTTGCTTGTGTGTGGGAGGGAAGCAGCCAGTGTTAAGATAAGGGTTTGTGATTCTGTGACCTCACCTCTCCACAGAACTACAATTATCACTTCAACACTCAGTGACACATAAGGCAGTTGAGACTACGTTTTTAAAACTTTCTCCCAGATCCCAATTCCCAGAAACAATTATAAGATCCTAGTGAGGCTCTGCAAAGAAACAAGTTTTGTGTGTGGGAGAAACTTCCTTTTTTTCCACAACAATTGGAGGCAGACAGGGTCTCAGGTGGCAGAAGCAGGAAATGTTTGCATCTGACAGAGGAGGGGTGGCAGTGATCCAAATGTATTTCACCGGACTCTGTACTTGCCTAAGAATTTCACTGCCTCCCTCCCCAGTAATTGTCTCTTTCTGCCTAGCCTAACAACTGCAAAATAAGGATGAGAGGATATAGAAGGCCTGAGAAGGATTCAAGGAAAAGCAATACAAAGAGCATGGGATTAGCTAGAGATGTTTCTCCAGTCCCAGTCCAATTGTTTGAAAAGCCTAGTTGATAGGAATATTTCTAGGAATATAAATTCTAAGCTGAGCAATGTCTATAGGATAAGTGGCAATATTTACAGAAGAGGTCCCTCACTGAACACAGTACAAGGTCATATGGTTTTATCAACAGCATCCTACTACTCTTAAATGTTAGATGAACCATTGCTCTGTAGGTGATCCAAAAATATTGAAGGATGACACTTCCTAAAAATTTCCAGAAATCTCACAAAGATAACCACAAATATTTCACACCCCTCCTATCTGCCTAGAGATCCAAAATTATGAAATGTTATTTGCAAATATTGCTATAAAATATTATGGCATGATCAAGCACAGCTTAAATCTACGTTCATGGATAAAAAGACTACATATTGTTAAAATGACAGGTCTTCCCAAATTCATCTGTAGAGTCAATGAAATTTCAACCAAAATTCTGGGAAATTACTTGTAGGTATCAATTAATTGATTCTAAAGTATATAGATACAGGCATAAGACCCAGGAAAGCCAGCCCAGTGTCAAAGCAGAAAAAAAAAGTCAGAGGACTGACACATCCCAATGTCAAGACTTAATATAAAGCTACATTAATTAAGGCAGTCTATCTCCAGTAAAATAATGGGAAATAGCTAAACAGAACAAAACAGAGATCCCAGAAATAGACTAACTCAAATACAGCCAAATGTATTTGTTGGTCTCACAAAGGATCTGAGGCAATCCAATGGAAAAAGAATAGTCTTGGGATGCCTGGGTGGCTCAGTCAGTTAAGCGTCTGCCTTCAGCTCAGGTCATGATCCCAGGGTCCTGGGATCAAGTCCCACAACCAGCTCCCTGCTCAGAGGGGAGCCTGCTTCTCCCTCTGCCTATTGCTCCCCCTGCTTGCACTCCTAGCCCTCACAATCTCTGACAATTAAATAAATAAAATCTTTTTTTAAAAAATGATAGTCTTTTCAGCAAATGGCACTGGAACAAGTGGACATCCACACCCAAGTAAAAATAAATAAACAAACAAATAAAAATAAATAATAATTATACAATCTAGATACAGACCTTACATCATTCACAAAAATTAACTCAAAATAGATCACAGGGTGCCTGGGTGGCTCAGTCAGTTAAGTGTCTGCTTTCAGCTTGGGTCATGATCGCAGAGTCCTGGGATTGAGTCCCGAACAGGGCTCCCTACACTGCAGGGATCCTGCTTCTCCCTCTGCCACTCTCTCTCTCTCTCTGTCTCTCAGGAATAAATTAATAAAACCTTTAAAAAAGTAGATCACAGACTTCAATGTAAAACACAAAATTATAAACCCCCCAGAAGATAACAGGAGAAAATCTAGATGACCTTAGGTTCTATAACTGTTTAGATGCAATACTAAGGGTATAATCCATGAAAAAAATAATTGCTAAGTCAGATTTTATTAAAATTACAAGCTTCTACACTATGAAAGACACTGCCAAGGGAATGAGAAGACAAGCCAGATATTGGGAGAAAACAAAAGACATATCTGACAAAGGACCATGACCCAAAATATACAAAGAACTATTAAAATTCAACAATAAGAAAACAAACAACTTGATTTTTAAAACGGGTAAAAGATCTATACAGACACCTTACCAAGAAGACACACACATAGCAAAAAAGTATATGAACAGATACTTGTCACCATGCATTTTTAGAAAATGGCAGACTGAAACAGTGATATATGTTAAGGGTACATTTGAGAGGTATACTCCAAAAATGACACTACCAAACAATCGGTGGAACAGCAGGAACTTGCATTCACTGTAGATGAGAAATGCAAAATGCGATAGCCACTTTGGACGACGGACGAGGGTTTCTCACAAAATTAAATGACCTCTCATGTGATCCAGAAATCACATTCCTAGGTTTTTACCCAAATGAATTGGACACTTATGTCCCCACAACGTTCTGCACACAAGTGTTTATAGCAGCTTTATTCATTCATAGCTGCCAAAACTTGTAAGAAACCAAGACGCCCTTCAGGAGATGAAAGGTTAAGTAACTGTGGTCCATGCACACATTCTAGTCAATCCCAAAAAGAATGAAAATGAGCTATGGAGCCCTGAAAAGAAATGCAAGAGTCTTAAGTAAGTATTATTTTTTATTTATTTATTTTTTATTTATTTTCAGCATAACAGTATTCATTATTTTTTCACTACACCTAATGCTCCATGCAATACGTGCCTTCCCCAATGCCCACCACTTGGTGCCCCAACCTCCCACCCCCCCGCCACTTCAAACTCCTCAGATTGTTTTTCAGAGTCCATAGTCTCTCATGGTTCACCTCCCCTTCCAATTTCCCCCAACTCCCTTCTCTTCCAGTCCCGTCCATGTTGCTACAAAAGTTGGGTATTCATCCTTTCTGATGGAGGCATAATACTCCATAGTGTATATGGACCACATTTTCCTTATCCATTCACACGTTGAAGGGCATCTTGGCTCTTTCCACAGTTTGGTGACAGTGGCCATTGCTGCTATAAACATTGGGGTACAGATGGCCCTTATTTTCACTACATCTGTATCTTTGGTGTAAATACCCAGGATTTCAATTGCCAGGTCAGAGGACTGAATTTTTTTTGTGTGTGTGTCATAAAAATATTTATTTGTTGCAAATATTACTTGTTAAGAGTTGCATGTTTAATACAGTGCTGTTCTTTTTTTTAAATTTTTTATTTTTTATAAACATATATTTTTATCCCAAGGGGTACAGGTCTGTGAATCACCAGGTTTACACACTTCACAGCACTCACCAAAGCACATACCCTCCCCAATGTCCATAATCCCACACCTTCTCTCAAACCCCCGCCCCCCAGCATCCCTCAGTTTGTTTTGTGAGATTAAGAGTCACTTATAGTTTGTCTCCCTCCCAATCCCATCTTGTTTCATTGATTCTTATCCTACCCACTTAAGCCCCCATGTTGCATCACCACTTCCTCATATCAGGGAGATCATATGATAGTTGTCTTTCTCCGCTTGAATTATTTCGCTAGCATGATACGCTCTAGTTCCATCCATGTTGTCGCAA
>NC_081573.1:1959566-1970406 GCF_022355385.1 Mustela nigripes
GGGGACAGCTGTGCAACAGCCGCTTGATGTAAGAAAGATGTTAGGGCCCGAAGTGACAGCCAAGAAAGAATTCTTGAGACGTCTTAGTGCAAAAAGGTGGTTTTATTACAGCACCAGGACAGGACCTTTGGGCAGAAAGAGCTGCACTGGGGTCATGAGCGGTGGCCTATTATATACTTTCAAGTTGGGAGGGGGTTAGGGACAGTGTAAGTCTCTAAGGAATTTTGGAAACAAGGTTTCCAGAATCTTGAGGGGGCTAGCTGTTAAGGGAAGGTCATTTATTACCATCTAATAAAACCTAGGTCATGAGACCCTTCCAGTGTATATCAGTGGGTCCATATGCTTAGAGGATGATTGCCAACACATATATTGGCTGGAGATGGGGGGTACATTAGAGCTACAGGAAAATTCTAAAGGAGTTTTTACATGTTAAAGTAGATGTACAAGATCCAGGGGGTTGGGCTAGGATTGCCTTTTGCCCTTAGCAAAGTATCAGCATCAAGGCAGCTCAGTTCCTAGAGGAATGTCACTCTGCCTGTTTGAAGGACTTGTCATTGGGCTGTAGACAGTAAGGGAATTTAATAATTTCTCTTCTGCCTACGTTTCCCACATCACAGCGGAGGACTGGGATCCGCATCTTTTGGAGTCCCAAACAGACCAGGTTCTGCCATTCCTGCTGACAAAATTCAAAAGGCAGAGAAACCACTCGTGGTGAAAGGAAAAAGGGATTTGTTCTCAGGTGGCAGACAGTGGGAAGACAGCAGAGTGGCCTCTCAAAGACTGTTCTCCAAAGTATTGAAAATACTCCCAGGTTTCTAAGGAAAATGTAGGGCAAAGGTGGGTGGATGAGTAGTGCAGGTAGGCAGTGGAAGTCAAAGCGATGGCATCTGTGAGTCAATCATTGGTGGGGACTGGCTGGCTTAGGGCCATTCTTAACTGCTTGACGGGGTGGTTTCAGTTTCCCTCAGGATGATTGGCTCTCAGGATCTTCCATGTGAGTTGAGACTTGAACTGGAAAGAACCCAACCAGAAAGTTTGAGGTCAAAATCAAGCAGATGGCTGGCTGATAGACATCAGAAGGGTTCCCTGACTAAGGATTTTTGGTTGGCAATAAATGACCTTTTCCCAAGAACCAATAGCCCCCATCAAGGTCCTGGATACCTTGCTTCCAAATTTCCTTAGATTCTTGTGCTATCCCAAACCCCCTCCAACTTGAAAGTATATAATGGGCCACACCTCATGATAGAGTGTGGTCTTTCTTCCCCTGGGTTCTGTCCCCATGCTTTCATAAAATCACCTTTTGCACCATACACATCTCAAGAATTCCTTACTTGCCATGGGTATGAAGCCCTAACGTTCTTTCCTACATAGATACCAGAGATTAACAGTTTATATCACAAACAGTTGCCTACCTATATAACAGACACATGAAAGAATGTTCAACATAATTAGCCAACAGGGAGAGTCAAATCAAAATCACATTGAGATACCACTGTACACAAGTTAGAATGGCCAAAATTAACAAGACAGGAAACACCAGGTATTGGAGAGGATGTGGAGAAAGGGGGACCCTCTTACACTGTTGGTGGGAATGCAGGTTGGTGCAGCCACATTGGAAAACAGTGTGGAGATTCCTTGAGAAATTAAAAATAGAGCTACCCTATGACCCTGCAATTGTACTGGGTATTTACCCCAAAGATACAGATGTAGTAAAAAGAAAGGCCATCTATACCCCAATGTCCATAGCAGTAATGGCCACAGTCACCAAAGTGCCAAGATCCAAGACGCCCTTCAACACATGAATGGATAAGGAAGATATGGTCCATATATACAATGGAATATTATGCCTTCATCAGAAAGGATGAATACCCAGCTTTTCTATCAACATGGATGGGACTGGAGGAGAGAATGCTGAGTAAAATAAGTCAAGCAGAGAGAGTAAATTATCACATGGTTTCACTTACTTGTGTAGCATAAGGAATAACACGGAGGACATTAGGAGAAGGAGAGAAGTGAATTGGGGGAACTTAGAGGGGGATATGAAGCATGAGAGACTATTGACTTTAAGAAAAAAAAAAAAAGGTTATGGAGGGGATGGGGTGGTGGGTTGGGTGAGCCTGGTGAGGGGTATTAAGGAAGGCACATATTGCATGGAGTACTGGGTGTGGTACATAAACAATGTTGGAACATTGGGGGAAAAAAAATAAAATTGAAAAAAAATAAGAAGAGTTGTCTACTTGGAGGACAAACGTTGTTTGATAAATATTTCATCTTTCCTTTCTCCTCTGAATATAATCCCCTCTTTGGAAATTTGAAATCCTACCTCATCCTTCTTAAGTCACCGTGACACAGAAGCTTCAAACACTTGTCTTTGAGCCTCATGTCTTTCTCGCTCCCATAATTAAGAACTTCATTGTTTTCTCTACTGAAAATGTCTTACATCATTTTAAGTCTTAGACCAGCCAAAAAATTGAGAACAGCGCAGGAAAAACAAATTTTCCTCTCCTCACAGTCATTCTGTTGTGTGAACTGACCTCCATACTTCAGACCTGGAAGAGAACATGCAGACAGAGCTGGGAATCAAGGGAAGCTGTAGATTCATTGCTTTGCCAGCCATGGAGGCCTCAGCAGGTCAGGCCTTCAAACCTGCAGCCCGCCTGGTAAAAGGGCTGGGGATTTGTAGGGAAATCTGGGATTATGTCCCATTTTCAGAGGAATTGTGTCTGTGCTGCCAGCCATGTTCATCATGTCGTCAGGGTGGAACCAGGTTCCTGAATCAAAGGGCTGAGAAGGGAGGAGAACAGGTTTGTGGGGAAGAGAAAGATTACTTATTTGGAAATGGAGTCTCACTGAGGTGGGAAGTGTTATGCCCCAATAATGGGTTTGTGATTAAAGGAGTGAGACTGATACAAAGCGAAGGCCAAGCAAAGCTTTATTTCACGCCAAGCATCAAGAATCCAACCCAATGTGGGCGCCTGGGTGGCTCAGTGGGTTAAGCCGCTGCCTTCGGCTCAGATCATGATCTCAGGATCCTGGGATGGAGTCCCGCATTGGGCTCTTTGCTCAGCAGGAGCCTGCTTCCTCCTCTCTCTCTGCCTGCCTTTCTGCCTACTTGTGATCTCTCTCTGTCAAATAAATAAATAAATAAATGATCTTAAAAAAAAAAAAAAGAAAAAAAAAAGAATCTAACCCAACATTCGGGGCCGCACCTCTTACCAGAGAAGGTGACTCTTCGCTGCTTTACAGACTAGCTTTTAAGGGCAAAGGCCATGCGGTCGGGCCTGGCCAGGCACAGGTGGCCAATGAGATTGTAACACACACAGGAAACTCCACAGTGATGCTAGGTGACCAATTGAGTTACAATTTACCCTAGTAGACATTTGAACCAGCGTATTACACCTTGATTAGGATTGGAACCAAAAAGGCTCCCAAAGGGCGGGCCCCATACTCCTTGATAACCAGGGAGACACTATGCACCCCCCCCCCCATAGATGTCTCCACCTGTCCTGACCCACCTTTGTATCTGGGCTTTGTTACCTGAAGCTGGTTTCTGGGACTTGTCTCCAAGTAAATCTCCTGGGGAAGGGGTGCAAGGACAGTTTCTGAATAGGTCCTTATGTTCCCCCCTTTTCTTTGGAGACTAGTCAAATCTTTGACTTTTTAGCTAGTTCTATAACCTCTTTTTAATGGCTGCTAGACTGTTTTAATGACTCCAGTGTGATTTACCCCAAAACAGTATTTTCTACTAATGTTATGCAGAGCCCCCCTCCTCCTTTTATCGGAAACAGTAGGTTAAGTGCCCCCCCCTTTTTTCCCAACTGCTTATACCTCCCTCCTATATCTTAACAACAGGGCCAACAATAAATTTAATGAACTCATTGTTTTGTTTTGTTTTATTTTGTTTTTTGTGTTTTAGTTTTAGTCCATGATTGGCAGGGTCCATTGGCAGCGGCAACCACCTCTGGGGGGTCGTTCTCGTCCTCGGCTCATTTGATGTGACCCACATGAATCCAGGTCCTGAAGCCATCTACTTTTATTGCCATGGTGGTGGTCAGGATGACCGTAAATGGTCCCTTCCAGCAAGGCTCCAAGCCTCCCACTTGGCAGCAGAGCATCCAAATTTAATTCCCTGGGTTGGCGAGGATGTGGCTCCACCTCCAATTCTGTCCCAGTGTGGGCAGTCCAGATCCCTGTATGGGCTCCTTTAAGACAGACTGTAATGCCTGCAGTGACTGGAGTACAACCTCTTTCTCTTTCCCCTCTTCCCATTCTAGTTCTTTCCGCATTTACCACCTGACATTGAACACATTTATCAACCACATCTTGAGCAATACGCCCTAATTTAGAAACCTAGAACTGCTTACCCATAAGCTCTTTAAACTTGCGTGTCCCCAAGTGAGTGCCCTGATGTATTTGGCTTACTAATTTTCTTCTAGTCTTAGTCCAATCTCCTTTATAGCCTAATTTAGTCCACTCTACCATAGTGAGTCCTCCCTTAGTCAGTTCATAGAGGTCACGCCATCTCCAACAACTGCGGTATCCACAGCCTGCAGTAGCCCAATGTCCCAAGAAACTCCCTCATGGAGACCAAAGCCTAAGTAAGTGGTGTGGCTCTTACAAAGCTGTGTTTTCATTGCTGACACCTGATACACTTACTCTTGCTGAGTCTGTAAGAGAGCTCTCATCTCCTGCAAGCAAGACCCATAGTCTTCAGGACCCATAGTCCTCAGTGGCTATTTCTAGTATTCCCACTAACTCAGTCAGATTCTTCCTGTTGGGCTGGCAGGAAGGGCTACCAAAGATGGCGAAAGTTCCCGCCACAAGACCTGAGCTCGGACAGGAGAACAAAGGCCCAAGCAGGAATCTGAGACCCCCGCCCCGGGCTACTGTGGACCAATGGGATCCCGATGAGCAGGCGGGATATCCAAATAAGGGAAACTTGCCAAAAGACCCCTGAGCTTTCCCCAAGACCCCTTAAAAGCCCCCTCCTCCCTGCCTTGGGCGCGACTTCCGCCACTCTGCTTTCCAGAGTTGCAGAACCTCGCTCGAGGGTGCCCACCTCCTCCCGGCACAACTTTCCTGGCTCCCCTTCTCCTGAGCCCTGAAACTTCGCCAGAGAGCGTTTTTAATAAATATTGCCTTGCACCCACTTTGCTTGGTGTTGTGTTTATCTCGCCGGAAAGAACGTTACATTTGGTGCCGAAACCCGGGAAGGAGATTGAGCCCCCACACAGTGGGGAGGCTCTCTCCTTTCCCTGGCCGAACCGGACCAGCCTTTCCAAACGCCACTTCCGAAGCTGTGGTGAGTTTCCCCGATTCCGCGCCTCCTTCCGGAAAGCCCTGCCCTAATCGAGGCTGCGTCAGGGTGGACCCCGCCAGTCACCAGGTGACCTCCGTGACTCCGAGAGACTGGGAGACATCCTAATCTCTACGGCAGTCGACACAGTTTTTCCGCAACCCAGTGGTGGATGAGGGGATGCCTTCCTCCAGCCCTCGGGTTGCCCGGCAACAAATCGTGGGGACCTCCCAATCCAAATTCGACCCTAAAACATCCCGGGGGTGTTTTAGGCCTGCTGGCCAATCTTAAAACCCTGGAACTGGACCAGGACCTGTGAAAACGACATTAATGTACTGTCACTTGGCCACAATACCGATTAGACAATCAGTCCCAATGGCCTCCAGAAGGCAAGTTTAACTATCAGATTTTCATGGACCTAAATAACCTCGGCAGACACCAAGGCAAATGGGCCAAGGTCCCTTATGTCCAGCTTTCTGGACTCTGCACTCTCGCCCCTTCCTCTGCTCTCACTGCTCCACCTCTCAGGTCCTCTTGGCCCGCTCCCCTCCCCCTACCCTGCCACCCACTGCTCCCAAAGACTTGGACCTCTCCTCCCCATCTCCTCTCTCTGAACCCCTGGAGAGCTTCACCCACCCACTGACAAGAGGGCCTTTGGTTCCTCCTCCTCCTCCTCCTTACCGCGATCCTTCACCCCAAGGTCCCTTAAATTCAGGATTTCTGAACTGGCGCCCTCGTCTACCCCTCCTTCTCCCCCTCCCCACTCCTATCCGAACTCCTGACAAATTTATCCGCAGTAAACGGGAAACTCCAATCAAAGTTTACTGAAGGTCAAATAGGCTCTTATTATTTGTTAAAATCTGCTAGCAAAGAGATGACTAGAACTGATGGTTAATTGTGTGTCTCGGAGTTTTAATGGGTCATTCTTAAGGTACCATTCAAAGTCTTTGGTAACCTTTAACAGAATGGGATAAAATACCCGAGCGCTGGTCACCAGAACTAGGTTTACGCTTTTGAAATCTGTTGATAAACACCTTTTGTGTTTAATTGAATTCTGTTGTAACAGCCGCAGGGCTACTGTTTGAGCTAGATCCTTTCATAAAGAATGGAAGGCGGAGACTGATCACCTCCCATTAGCCAGGGATTCCCAAAGGGGAGGGTGTCCAATCTGTTTGAATCTGAAGAGTGCTTGACTGCGTGAATGTGTCTGTATGGCTCCAGCTGCACTAGGCCTCGAAAGCCCCCCGCTGAGTTAGTCTGCCCCCCAAGGGAGGTTGCTGGAGTTGAGGAAGTTTGAGTTCATAAGCCCTTCTCTCTACAGGACCTTTCCCAAACTGAGAAACGTTTGGGCTCCTTTTTGGCCAGTTCTGATAACTATATTAAAGAATTCCAATATCTGGCCCAAGCCTATGACCTCACCTGGCATGATTTACATGTGGTCCAGACCACCACCCTCACCACAGAGGAGAGGGAACGCATCCAGGCTGCTGCCTGGGAGCACGCAGATCAGGTCCAGCTCACTGATGCTGCCATGCCAGTTGGAGCCCGGGCGGTCCCAGCTGTAGAACCAGGTTGGAATTATCAGGATCGCCAAGATGGCCACTGGCGCCACGACCGCATGGTCCAGTGTCTCATAGCCGGCATGCGGGCAGCCTCTAATAAGGCCATTAATTACGACAAGATTAGGGAGATTGTCCAGGCCCCTATGACAACCCCACCATGTTTCTTAACCAGTTGACCAAACCTTTAACCCAGTACACTCGCTTGGACTCTGCCTCTCCTGCGGGGGCCACGGTACTGGCTACTCATTTTATCTCTCAATCGGCACCGGATATACAGAGAAAGTTAAAGAAGGCTGAGGAGGACCCTCAGACCCCCATTTCTGACTTGGTGAAAATGGCATTTAAGGTCTTTAATTCCCGTGAGGAGGCAGCTGAGCTTAAACGACAAGCCATATTCCAGCAAAAGGTTCAGTTGCAGACCCAAGCCTTGGTAGCAGCCCTGTGGCCGGCTGGCTCCGGGAGGCAGCAGAGAGGGGCAACCAATTGCACCCCGCCGGGGGGCCTGTTTCAAATGCGGGGCCGAGGGACATTGGGCTCGCCAGTGCCCCAATCCAAAGCCGCCAACTCGGCCTTGCCCTCAATGCCATTTGATGGGCCACTGGAAATCCAACTGCTCTAACCTCAACGTGGAGGACCCCCTGAGACAATCCAACTGCTTGGATTGGAGGACCACTGACGAAGCCCAGACTCAGCCACCCCTCTCACCCAGGCCAAGCCCAGGGTTACGCTCTAGGTAGTGGGTAAGTCCATCTCTTTTTTGCTGGACATGGGGGCTACCTACTCTGTTCTCCCTTCCTACTCGAAACTTACTTGAACCTCACCAATTACTGTTATGGGGATCAATGGGACCTCCTCCAATCCTAGGGTGACCCTTCCCCTTACCTGTAGCCTGGATGCGTTCCCCTTCCCCCACTCATTCCTAGTGATTCCTTCCTGCCTGGTCCCTCTACTGGGGAGGGGCATTCTCCAGAAACTAAGGGCAACTATCTGCCTCTCCCCTTCCTCCCCTCTATCCACCTCAACCCGTCTCATCCTACACCTCTCCATTCCCTCGACCTCCGCTCCAGATGACCTACCCGCTATAGATCCTCAGGTGTGGGACATCTCAGAGCCCATCATTGCTTCCCACTTTACCTCGGTTAAAGTACAGCTTAAGGATAACTCTAAGTTTCCCTCAAGCTCAGTTCCCTATTTCCTTAGCCCACCGCCAGGGCCTGAAACTATCATAGAACGGCTTTAACGTCAGGGACTCCTGATCCCCATCATTTCCCCCTGTAACACCCCATCCTCCCAGTACGCAAGCCCTCAGGGGCTTATCAACTGGTACAAGACCTTAGGCTTATCAACGAGGCCGTACCCCTACACCCTACTGTCTGGCGTTCCCCCAAACACCTCTCACTTGACTGTACTGGACCTAAAGGACGCTTTTTTCACCGTCCCCTTGCACCCTGATTCCTATTTTCTTTTTGCCTTCACCTGGGATGATCCTGACACACATGCTTCTGGACAACTAACTTGGACTGTCCTACCCCAGGGGTTCAGGGACAGCCCTCACATTTTCGGCCAGGCCTACAGACTTAACAGCAGTGCGCCTTTAAGGCCAGTACTCTACTACAATATGTGGATGACCTCCTCCTCTGTAGCCCCTCCCTCTCGGTCTCCCAAGACAACACCTCCACCCTACTTAGCTTTCTGGGGGCCAAGGGATATCAAGTACCCCCCTCTAAGGCCCTCAACATGACCTTAGGGCAGCCCATCACGGTCTATTCTCCTGCCGACTCACAGACCTTAGCCACCGATCCCTGGCCCATCTGACTCCTCGTCTCCAGCTATTCCATCTGCTATTCCTAGAAAACCCACATCTCTCTCTCTCTCTACCTCCCCCCGCTTAAACCCTGCAACTTTACTGCCTATACCCTTGCCAGATAAGGGGTGGATCTACATCCAGGACAGGATTGCCCTGCCAGGCAATCTGGCGCACACCTTAATTACTGACATCCACCATCCCTCCATATTGGCCCAAAGGCTCTCCACCAATTTCTTCAGCCATTGTTCTATCATCCTTCCTTATCTAAAGTAATTGAAGTTGTCCACAGGGCTTGCAAAACCTGTTCCTCTGTGAATTCACAAGGAGGAATCCGCAGACCAGGGCCTAACCAACAGCTCCGAGGTCATCAGCCGGGGGAAGACTGGCAACTGGAGTTCACTCAAATGCCTCGCCATAAAACCTTTCGCTACCTATTAACCTTGGTTGATACGTTCACAGGCTGGATCAAGGCATACCTTATGGCCCGGGAAACAGCGGACGTAGTGGCTATAATACTCATCGAGCACATCATCTCGAGGTTTGGATTGCCCCGGACCCTCCAGTCGAACAACGGACCTGCCTTCATCTCCAGTGTAACCCAACAGGTAGCTGAGAGCCTCAACATAACCTGGAAACTTCACATCCCATACCACCTACAGTCATCGGTAAGGTAGAAAAGGCCAACGGGCTGCTCAAAGCCCAACTCACCAAACCTACCCTAGAAACCCATCTTTCCTGGCCTGCACTTCTGCCTACGGCTCTCACCAGACTCCTGGCTACGCCCTGCGGGTCTTCGGGCTTAAGCCCATTTGAATTACTATACGGCCGGCCCTTTCTTAGAAATCATAGCCCTCCGGCCCTTTCCCCGCCTCTTTTATCCTATCTACCTTACCTCACTCTTTGTCGTAGGGATACCCCTCCCTATTGACTGGCCACTCCCCAACTTCAGGGCCACGAATAATACGGTCCATATGGCCCCATCGGGGGAAACATACCTATTATTAATGTGTCCTCCCTTACCACCGCAGCTGCCATATCACTAACTCCTCCCTCCTGTACTGTACTCCCTCGGGAATATTTCTCTTGTGCCCTCAGGGAATCTATCGCTGCCTAACCACTAATGACTCCCTGGGCTTTATATTCATTCTATCTCCTTCTACCTCCATCTACTCTGAATCCCAGCTGCTGTCCATCATATACCCCAACACCATGGAGGAAGGGCTGCCTTCCTCCCATTCATAACAGGGGCAGGAATAGCCACAGGGTGGCAACTGGAACAGCAGGGATAGGAACCTCCATAGACTTTTATTACAAACTCTCCCAAGCTCTGAATGATGATATGGAACGGGTTGCTGACTCCCTCACAGCCCTACAGACCCAAGTCACCAGCCTGGCAGCCTTAGCTCTATAGAACCGACGGGCCTTAGACCTTCTGACCGCCGGAAAAGGGGGTACCTGCCTATTCTTAAATGAAGAATGTTGTTACTTTGTTAACCAATCAGGTATAGTTACTTCCAAGATCAAAGAACTCAGGGATCGGATCCAAGCACAGCGGCGAGACACGTCCTCTTGGGGCCTGGACCCCTACAACTGGGTAACCTGGCTGCTCCCTCTGGCGGGACCTGTATGCATAATCCTCCTTCTAATCTCAGTTGCTCCCTGTCTTTTCCGGTACTTGCAGGGTCGCCTACAAGAACTTGCCCGAATATCCGTCAATCAACTCCTCCTCCAGCCCTACTCTCGCCTGCCCACTTCCAACTACCCCTATGACGACGCCCCCTGTCAGTAGGAAGTAGCCAGAACCGAGTGGACGCCCCTGACACCATTATATTAAGCAAAAGGTCGGAATGTTGGGCTGGCAGGAAGGGCTACCAAAGATGGCGAAAGTTCCCACCATAAGACCTGAGCTCGGACAGGAGAACAAAGGCCCAAGCAGGAATCTGAGACCCCCGCCCTGGGCTCCTGTGGACCAATGGGATCCCGATGAGCAGGCGGGATATCCAAATAAGGGAAACTTGCCAAAAGACCCCTGAGCTTCCCTGAAGACCCCTTAAAAGCCCCCTCCTCCCTGCCTTGGGCGCGACTTCCGCCACTCTGCTTTCCAGAGTTGCAGAACCTCGCCCGAGGGTGCCCACCTCCTCCCGGCACAACTTTCCTGGCTCCCCTTCTCCTGAG
>NC_081573.1:1970506-2004639 GCF_022355385.1 Mustela nigripes
CCGGACAGGAGAACAAAGGCCCAAGCAGGAATCTGAGACCCCCGCCCTGGGCTCCTGTGGACCAATGGGATCCCGATGAGCAGGCGGGATATCCAAATAAGGGAAACTTGCCAAAAGACCCCTGAGCTTCCCTGAAGACCCCTTAAAAGCCCCCTCCTCCCTGCCTTGGGCGCGACTTCCGCCACTCTGCTTTCCAGAGTTGCAGAACCTCGCCCGAGGGTGCCCACCTCCTCCCGGCACAACTTTCCTGGCTCCCCTTCTCCTGAGCCCTGAAACTTCGCCGGAAAGCGTTTTTAATAAATCTTGCCTTGCACCCACTTTGCCTGGTGTTGTGTTTATCTCGCCGGAATGGACTTTACACTTCCTTTCAAATTCCTCAATTTTGTGAAGTTTCTCCCTTATATCTGGGGCTGACTGACTGGCAAAGGCAAGATTGCCTACATGAGTTATCGTCCAACTTCTCTGAAGCTTACCTTAAGTTGTCTAGCTTAGGTAAAAAAACATTTAATAACAATCTAATCTAGAATTTAATACCCATAAAGCCGTGTTATTAGAACATAATTTTTCTCTCTAAAATAACCCTCATTTCCAGAGATAGCCAAATCAGGACTAACTTGTTTGAAAAACAAGTCCAGTTTTAACAAACTTGGCCTAATTATTTACATAAGCTCAGCAAGAACAGTAAGTAATCATGATCTTTTAGAATCTGCTTTGCTGAAACTTTTTTTTTTTTTTTTTTTTTGGTTTTTGTTTTTTTGACAGAGAGAGATCACCAATAGGCAGAGAGGGAGGCAGAGAGAGAAAGAGGAGGAAGCAGGCTCCTTGCTGAGAAGAGAGCCAGATGGGGGGCTTGATCCCAGGACCCTGAGATCATGACCTGAGCCGAAGGCAGAGGCTTAACCCACTGAGCCACCCAGGTGCCCCTGCTGAAACTTTTTATAAGGAATCTCTAGGTTGAACTTTTAGTAGCCTCTCCGGGCCAGAAGCCAAGCCACAGTACTTGCCTTCAGACATGCCTGCAATACCTGTTGATTTGGGCAAACTCCTGAGGTGCCCAAGGTATCTTGAGGCCTTTACTCCTACCAGGGAGTGACATTCTTTACTCACCTGGTGAGGCTGCTGGGAACTCTGTAAGCAAGGTATCAGGCCAACAGTTCCAAAGGGCTTTACGGCTCCAGGTTTTACAAAGTCAACCTTAGTTCCTTTAAGCTGGCCATATCTGAGTCTTTTAAAATATGAGCCTTGGTAAAATAATCAGTGTCCAATGCTTTCCTGTTACAAGGAGAACAGATTCTTATTGAACTTATGCAAATGACTGACTGCCAAGGAAGAACTGATTGAGCCCTTTTGGTTTCAGAGGGTTCAGATAGAAAAGTTGAATGCCTTGATTCATTTACAAATGAACACCTTTACATCTCTATAAGTTAAAGGTAACTTAAGAAAAAGTTTCCCTAGTCTAGAGGAGCAAACATTACAGAACTGGTAATGTTTCTAAAACACGAAGAGACACAACATTACAACCTTTCAGTTTTTCTAGTCCCATGTTACTAATTCTGGTTTAGTCTGAATGTAGCCCTTACTTCTGTAAATCTTTACCCATTTCAGTTCCCAGGATTTTAACATATCAAAGACCTGTATTTGTCCTGGAAGTCTTCCCGTATGGATTTCCTTTAAGGTGGAACTTATCTTACAAGAGAACTAAAACAATTGTAAATGAAAAAACTCAGAACAGATATAGTTAAATATCAAGTGATGACCCTTATCAAGACATTAACATTTTAGGAAAGGTATAGAACCTCTAGAATAATTACAGCATTTACCCAAATGCAAACCCAAGGTTTATCAGTAACTTAGCATATCAAGGAAGCCTTATGAGCTAAAGAGATCTCATTTACAACTCTGGGCAGGCAAAGAGAAAACCATTTACATTTCAATTAACCGAAGAAAACTTTGCCCTCTTAAACAGAGAGAAAACCAGCTTTTCTATACCAGTGTCTTTCCTTTTTTAATTTTTACGTGTGCATCCTTAAGATAGGAGTTTTCTGGGTTTCCTTCCCATTATGAATGAAGTCGCAGACAAAAGGAGGGGGATCTTTCGGATGCTTTCCTGCTCGAGTCCCTCGCGGGAACTTAGGAGCATCTTAGCTAAGGTCTGTCCGTATAAACCCCGGACTAGGCTACTCCTTGGAGTAGATGACCGTTATGTCATATGACGCCTCGCGAAACTCAGGGTGCAGTCCACTCAGACTCCGTAGCCGAAGCGGTGGAACCACACAGACACATTCACACAGTCAGGCACTCCTCAGATTCAAACAGGTTAGACACCTCCCCCCTCCAGGTCTCCCCTTCCATTCTGTAGCAATGGTTCTAGATCAAACAGTGGCCCCAGGCCTGTTTTTCTTTCTTATTTAAACAGGATCAGGGATCTGGTATCTTTTCACCTATTTCCTACTTTTCTACAGAGTTGTTTCCCTTATTTCCATCAGTCTTAATTACACTTAGCAGAATTTTCTACTCTTAGAAATACCTTAACCTCTACTAAAGATTAAATATAAACCAATTGTGAACTGTTACAACAGAATTCTTTAGACGGCAAATTTATCAATTAGTTAAGAACAAAACATGTTTACCAACAGATTTCAAAAGCACAAACCTAGTTCCAGCAACAAGCGCACTAGCATTTCATCCCATTTGGTTGAAGTTTCAGGTTAACAAAGACCTTGAAAGCTACTTTAACAATTACCCATTGAAACTCTGAGACAGACAAACATCATTTTAGTCATCTCTTTGCTAACAGATTTCAACACAGATTTTTTTTTAATTTTTAATTTTTTTTTCATTTTTTCAGCATAACAGTATCATTTTTTCACCACACCCAGTGCTCCATGCAATCTGTGCCCTCTATAATACACAACACCTGGTACCCTGACCTCCCAACCACCGCCCCCCCCCCACTTCAAACCTCTCAGATTGTTTTTCATAGTCCCTAGTCTTTCATGATTCACCTCCCCTTCCAATTTACTCCAACCCCCTTCTCTCTAACTCATGTCCTCCATGCTTTTTGTAATGCTCCACAAATAAATGAAACCTATGATAATTGACTCTTTCTGCTTGACTTATTTCACTCAGCATAATATCTTCCAGTCCCGTCCATGTTGCTACAAAAGTTGGGTATTCGTCCTTTCTGATGGACGCATAATACTCCATAGTGTATATGGACCACATCTTCCTTATCCATTTATCCATTGAAGGGCTTCTTGGTTCTTTCCAGTTTGGCGACCGTGGCCATTGCTGCTATAAACATTGGGGTACAGATGGCCCTTCTTTTCATGACATCTGTATCTTTGGGGTAAATACCCAGGAGTGCAATGGCAGGGTCATAGGGAAGCTCTATTTTTAATTTCTTGAGGAATCTCCACACTGTTCTCCAAAGAGGCTGCACCAACTTGCATTCCCACCAACAGTTTAAGAGGGTTCCCCTTTCTCCACATCCTCTCCAACACATGTTGTTTCCTGTCTTGCTAATGTTGGCCATTCTAACTGGTGTAAGGCAATATCTCAATGTAGTTTTAATTTGAATCTCTCTGATGGCTAGTGATGATGAACATTTTTTCATGGACAGATTTTTTTTGACCTTAAGTAAAAACTCTGGAGTTTCACATTTACTATTGTTAACTCAAAAGACATGTTTGATGAGGGAGCAGGAGGCTGGCTGAGGACAAAGCAAAAGCTGGCGCCTTGCACCCCCTCTTCACCCTTTCCCCTCCATAAGTGTAGCATCCCTCAGGGCTGCCATGAACAATAAGCAAATAGTTAACTTGCAGAGCTCACAATCCTGCTAGACAGGAGTCTCCCTTGGCTTACAAATGTCCTAAATCTCACTAACAAAGACGATTGATAGCAGGATTGTGAGACCCCACCAAAAAGTCTCCCAAAGATCTTAATGTTAATGGCTGGTCTAAAGACAACATTGATCCAGCAGAAAGGGCAAGGCCTCCGGCAGGCCTGGAACATCCTGGCACCTTGTAGGCCCTCTTTAGCATATGAAAACTCCACTGAAACCTCCCTTCCCCTCACCTTCCCCCAACAGCAGGGTACATAACCTGCCATCCCTCACAACCCGGGGCAGCAGCTCTTCCTGCCCACAGGTCCTGTCCCGTGCTTTAATAAACCACCATTTTGCACCAAAGATGTCTCAAGAATTCTTTCTTGGTCATCGGCTCCGGACCTCAGCCCACCAAACCTCACCTAGGTTCTAGAACTTCATCATGTTTATCCTAATCAACCAAACAAGCTTAACTTAGTTCAAATACTGATTTATGTTCCACCTGGACCCACTCCATTTCGAATGTTTACCTGAGGCCCAGGTGGGAAGATCCGGAATGGGGGTGTTAGGCCTAGGAGTGCTCTTCTTGTTTTCCGACAGTGAAAAACAGAAGAAAGTGTCACCAAAAGGCAAAGAAAGGGTTCCCAATTCTAGGGCTAATCAGCTCCAAGAGAGGAGCACACACCTTGCTTTCCCGCCAGCAAGGGGGAGAGGCTAGGCAGTCTCCGTCGGGCCAGAGAGGGCAAGGAATGTCCCCGAAACAAAGTTGTTTCAGCAGCTGCTTGGGAATATTCCTTAAGTCCCTGTCTCGAGTTAGACTAACCCCAGTTGGCTTCAGTTATAGCCATTTGAAAGTCAGAATTCCTCACTCTGTTTGCCCCATTCCTTTAAACACAACAGCACAGCACAGCAGACAACAAAAAGACAAAACAAAGACAACCACAGGCCCAGCAGATCTTATCCAGAACCTGCCACCGGTGGGGACTTTTTATCTTCTGGCCGTCCAGGGGGACTCGAACCCCCTGGCCACCTAGGGGGACTCAAACCCCTGGTGACTACCTGGGGGACTCGAACCCCAAGACCTTAAGTGACCGCCTAGGGGGACTCGAACCCCCTGGTGATCTACCAGTGGAGGAAAGGGGCGTCCCCGCATCCTCTCCAGCCCTGAGGAGCATGGCCACGTCCGGCTTCACCCCAGTGGTCTATACCCGGAGCTCCACCCAGACAGACCAACCGATCGGCGGATCCCACAGAGTAAAATCTGTGAGATCTTACCTCGAGGCTTTTCCCAGAAATTCTGATGCTGGCTCAGTTCTCGTCGTTTAATCCTGGACGGAGCCCCCATATGTTATGGACCCAATAATGGGTCCATGATTAAAGGAGTGAGACTGATACAAAGCGAAGGTCAAGCAAAGCTTTATTTCACACCAAGCATCAAGAATCTAACCCAACGCTTGAAGCCGCACCTCTTACAAGAGAAGGCGACCCTTCATTGCTTTACAGACTAGCTTTTAAGGGCAAAGGCCATGAGGTTGGGCCTGGCCATGCACAGGTGGCCAATGAGATTGTAACACACACAGGAAACTCCACAGTGATGCTAGGTGACCAACTGAGTTACAATTTACCCTAGTAGACATTTGAACCAGCCTATTACACCTTGATTGGAATTGGAACCAAAAAGGCTCCCAAAGGGTGGGCCCCATACTCCTTGGTAACCAGGGAGACAGTATGCATCCCCCCCCCCATCGATGTCTCCACCTGTCCCTGACCCACCTTTGTATCTGGGCTTTGTTACCTGAAGCTGGTTTCTGGGACATGTCTCCAAGTAAATCCCCTGGGGGAAGGGGAGCAGGGACAGTTTCTAAATAGGTCCTTATAGGAAGCAGAGGCAAAATCAAAATTACTCAATTTCCTTACCCACTGACAAGCCCTTGATACAGGCAGAGCGACTCTCCTTTAGGGACTCAACAAACTCCACGTTCAGGCTTTGCTAAGGGCAAAGGGCAATCCTAGCCTGACAATCCTACCCCAACCAGGATCCTGGAAGTCTACTCTAACTATTCCTTGTAAACTTTATCTCTAAATGCTCCAAGATACATGTTGACAATCATTCCCAAGCATACGGCCCACTGACATACATCTAAAGGGTCTCACAACAAAGGTTTTATTACCAATAATGAATAACCTTTTCCCCAATAATACCTAGCTCCTCAAGGTCCTGGAAACCTTGCATCCAAAACTCCTTAGAGACTTACACCATCCCTGACCCCCTCCCAACTGGCGAGTATATAACGAACCACTCCTCACAGCCCCAGGGCAGCAGCTCTTTCTGCCCGAGGTCCTGTCCCTGTGCTTCAATAAACCACCATTTTGCACCAAAAATGTCTAAAGAATCCTTTCTTGGTCATCAGCTCTGCACCTCACACACCAAACCTCACTTATATTCTAAGAACCAGGTTCCTAATCAAAGGGCTGAGAAGAGAGAAGAGGTCTGTGGAGAAGAGAAAGGTTATTTATTAATGCTTCCCACTGAAGCATTAATTGCTTTTATGTTTGTTCAACCTGATGCCTTCCAAGTGGTTTTCATTTCAGTGACCAAGACAGCTGTTGTAAGAAGACTGCATAGTTTACAGTGAGAAACCACTCAGTGTTTTCTGGAATGGCTAAAATAAAGAAAAATGACAACACCCAATTTTCCTGAGAATGCTGAGTTAGAATTCTCATATCGCTGATGGGAAAGTAAAAAGAACATGCAGTGTGGAAGACTGTGTGGCAGGTCCTTATGAACAGAAACACTTACCTACTGAAGGGAAATAGTCACCTGAAAATATGTCTCCTTAGCCTGAACATTATTTTTGGGTCAGTTATTTTGAATCAAGGAAGATAAAGGAAAAACACTGAAATCCTGTGTTTACTTTGAAAGAGACATTTGCATTTATAAGTGTGTAAGCTGTCTCCCTCTGTGTAGCAGAAAGAGGAAGAAGGTGTCAGTCTCCAGAAACTCTGATGGTGGGAAGGCAGGGCTCAACTCTGCTTCCAGCCCCAGCCTTGGTTCCCCTAGTTGGCCAGGTCACCTCCCCAGTTCCCTCCCAGCAGGGTCACCTGTGGAGTTTCAGAAAGAATATTCTCTGCGGGCCTCCCCCTCAGATTCTGTTAGTTGGTTTGGGCGAAAACGACACTGTTGTGTTAATTAAGGGCGCAGGTGATTCTGTGAGCCTGGGTGGGTGGGTGGGTGGCCCGAGGGCTTTTGGTGGTTTTCTGAGAGTAAATTTTCAGCTTTGGTCCGGGAGAGGTGATAAGGTCTGGGAGGGTCGGGTCCCTGCAGCCCGCAGTTCTGATGCTGACGCTGAAGTTGTGAGTGGCAGGGGCAGGGGACCCCTCCCTCCCCCCTCCCTCCCCACAAAGCAGGGGAGGAAAATGCAGAGATGGGTGTCCTCCTGGGAGCACACAGTTTCTGAGCTGCTCCGGACACAAAGGACTGGGAAGTTGGGCCTTTTCTGCATGAGTCCTGCCCGTGGGCGAGCGGTGTGAGGGCAAGAAGCTCTGTTGGTGGATTTCAGGGCATTTTCTCCTGATGCAGCTGTGATTTCCCCACAGATCCCTCGTGAGGACGAAATCTATAGGTGGAGGTGAAGGCAGAAATGGCCGGTTCTCAGGTGAGCCTGGTGTCCCCGCGGAGCCGTGTCCTCTGTTTCTCCACAGACCCTCGCGTTTAGAAGCTGCAGATGCAGATGCCTCTAGTGCGGGTGCTTCTCACTTCTGCGTTCACCTGTTTTTAAGATCTGGTCAGAAGTGTACTCCTGGTTAGATCTTTAGAATGCTTCTCTATGTCTCAGAGCCTTCTGTCCTTTGTCCCCAACCTGGCTAGGGCATCAGCCATTGTCACTTTGAATTAAAGTCTCTCGAGGAGTGACAATACTCCATTGGTGGCAGATCCAGAGGGGAAGGTGTCGAGTCCTAAATTCTTATGGCTGATGAGGTCTGGTCCTGGGATATCAGGGAGGGAAATAATTTCTCATTCGGGCTCATCTGAATTCTCGATCAGTTGTGTGCAGCCGGGGAGGAAGGAAATGCAGATAAGAGCTCGGTGGGTATGAGTCCAGAAAAACTTGGAAACGTCTCATTCTAAGAAAGGGTGTGTGTGTGTCCATCTTTAGCACGTGAGAGAGATATTCTACTAAAATGCACTAGAAGAGGGTGCCTGGGGCCTCAGTCAACTAAGGTTTGACTGTCCATTGCCGCTCAGGTCGGGATCTCAGGGTCCTGGTCTGGTATCCCCGCTTAGGCTCTGTGCCCAGAGGGGAGTCCCTTTAACATTCTTTTTACTCCTCTCCTGCCCTTCCCGACCTCCTCTAAAATATAAGTCTGTCTTGGGGAGTGAGGATGGTTCAGTTAGTTAAGAGTCTGCTTTTTGCCTCAACCTCAGGTCGTTATCCTGGGGACTTAGATCCAGGTTCGTTGGGGTCCCAGGTCGGCAGGGATCCTGCTTCTTCCTCCCCCTCTGTTTTACTCCCTGTTTGTGGTCTCTCTCTTGCTCCTTTTGAAATAAATAGAATACTTTTTTTTTTTCAAAATTTTATTTATTGTGGTACTTGGGTGGCTCAGTGGGTTAAGCCTCTGCTTCCAGCTCTGGTCATGATCTCATTGTCCTGGGGTCCAGCCCCACATCAGGCTCCCAGGTGGGCAGGGATCCTGCTTCTCTCTCTCCTTCTCCTGTTCTGCTACTTGTGTTCTCTCACTTGACTCTTGTTGAAATAAATACAATCTTTGTAAAAAGTTTTATTTGTAAGCAAAAGAGTGAGAGCACAAATAGGGTGTGTTAGGGGCAGAGGTAGAAGGCTCCCCACTGAGTAAAGACACTCCCCCACCACCTCAATGTAGGAGTCCATCCCAGGACCTTGTGTCTTGCCCTGAGTAGAAGGCTGATGCCCTCTGACTGAGCCATCCAGGTGCCCCTATAAACAGAATATTTAAAGAAGATGAAAATTAAAATAAATCTTAAAAATTAAAAGAAAATAAAGGAGTAAACTAAGTATTACTAGCACAGGGACGCTCTGCTGTCTCAGTGTAGTCTACTCTGTCAGTCGTTTGGGGCCCCAGACATGGGTCCTTGATCAGCCTGAAGCCTGTCCCGCACCACTGCCAGAATTCCCTGAGGCAGAACAAAGGCAGTGGAAGTTTCCTGAAGACCAAAGAGATGAGCAGGCAGGACAGCATAGGAGAGCCTGTCTGCAAGGGGTGGGAGGGGGGGGTGGTTGTTCCTTAAAGGGGGAAGGAAGGTGAGGAGTTCTGGGGAATGAGGAACTTGCTCCTTTTTGCTCACTGTACCTGGTTGTCAGAAGCCCATTGATTCTTAGGCTCTTGGGAATTTTGAGGTGGGTCCCCTGCTGTGCCTGTCTGGACTCAGCCAAGGGGACACTGGGACCCTTCCTCCACTCCTTTGCTCAAGCCTCCTTGCCTAAAAGCAGCCTCTACAAATCTTACAGTGATTCAGTTGTTTAGGTATATCTACTGTATTTCCAAAATCAGATTTATATTCTGAATTCCTGTTTTCAGTCCAATGGAAACTCCAGTGATGATGTGTCCTTTGATGTGCATTTGGCACTGATAAACGTTTGTTTCCATTCAGCTGATGGGAACTTCTTTTATTGGCTTGGTGCTGTCTGCCAGATCCTCCCCTGAAATGTTCCTGTTTTCCCTCCTGTCATTTGTAAGGAACATAGGATACTGAGGAATATGAAGGAACTGTCCCATTTCAGGTGTAAACTTCTTTTTTCTGTGTTTCGCTTGCTTGTAGGTTCGTTCTTTCTTTCATTCTTTCTTTTACACATTTTCTCAGTTGTGAGACAGAGCACATGAGTGAGGACAGGGAAAGAAGGAGAAGCAGATTCCCCATTGAGTGGGGAGCCCAACTGAGGGTTCCACCCCAGGAGTCTGGGATCATGACCTGAGCTGAAGGCAGACCCTGAGCAACTGAACTATCTGGTTCCCCCTTGCTTATAGTTTCTGAGGAGGAAAACAAAGTCAAAAGAGGTGTGGATAAAATTCAGTTTCCTTCAGCTTCCAATCTCTTGAAAAATACCTGAGAAAGACAAGAGTGGGACATTCCCCAGGGAACTCACAACTGCCTCAAGGTTAATATTTTGTTGGATGCAAATAGCACCCTTAGCTTGACAGTAGACCTCCAGGATCTTGTAATTCCACTTTATTTTTTTTTAAAGATTTTATTTATTTATTTGTCATAGAGAAGCGAGAGCAAGCACAGGCAGACAGAGTGGCAGGCAGAGGCAGAGGGAGAAGCAGGCTCCCCGCCAAGCAAGAAGCCTGATGTGGGACTCCATCCCAGGATGCTGGGATCATGACCTGAGCCGAAGGCAGCCGCTTAACCAACTGAGCCACTCAGGCGTCCCTGTAATTCCACTTTAACAGATGAAAATTGCTTTGGAAACTAACTTGAACTCTATTCCCCAAATGTAGCTTACCCACCATCCTTCAAGCTTGTGGCTTTCTGATAGATATTTGGAGGGTCTCCTGACTAAAGTGTTAACTAAACAGTGAGTGGCCTCATCAAAACACCAGCTGGGAGGCCCTGAGGGTCCTGGAAACTTGCTTCCAAATTCCTTAGAGCCTCCTGCTATCCCTCACCCCCTCCCCATCTGAACGCATAGAACCAGTCACTGCTCACAACTTTGCTCTTCCCTTGCATTAGGACAAGTGTTTGTACCATGGGTATCTCAACAATCCCTTCATCATTCACTCCATAACCCCAATATTTCACATCAGAAACATGTCTAGAATTGCTTGACCATTGGTTCCTCTCCCATAACCCAACACTTTGCACTGGACAAGGAGGGCTGTCACCTCTGTGTAGTAGATAGAGTTGACTTCTGAGAGTGAAAGGAGTGAAAGTTCTCAACCAGGCAGCACCCTGCCCCATAGGTTTTCTTTCTTCCCATACTCCTATCACGGAGATGAAAAGGTCAGGTCTGGTTCTAGCTGGTGACACTAATTTTCTCTTCATCTTAGGGACCATCTTAGGGGCACAGTTTGTCACTGGTCACTTGGTGACTGTGTTATTTGTTACAGGGACTGCTGACCTTCAGGGATGTGGCCATAGAATTCTCCGAGGAGGAGTGGGGACGCCTGACCCACACTCAGCGGCAACTGTACAGGGATGTGATGTTAGAGAACTATGGACATCTCCATTTCTTGGGTGAGGAAGACTCCTTCCAGGTTTCTAAAGCCCCACACAGGGTTTTGTTCCTTCCTGGGAAGACTGCCTCTTGGGAGATTTCTCTTGGAATGACTGGATTCCAGATCCAGGCAGAAAGGGAAAAAAGTAGGGGTCTGTGGATGGAGAGACAAATCTTCATGATGTTTCCTTTTCAGCGTCAGCTTCTACTTCCTCGAGGTAACATCATGGCTTGTGAAGATGAGTGGCAGTTCTCAACATTGAGTGACATAGAATGGTGCTGCTTACATCTGAAACTGAAATTTACCCTTCTTCTTATGTCTGCTACTTGGAAGTGGAGATCAGGATGTGAACATTGGAAATGCCTCCAGTGTGTTCTAAATGGACTTTTGGGCAACAGCTTTTGGGAAACCATTTTCTAAAATTGTCTAATACTGTCTCTACTCCACTGAACACAAGACTCATGGGAAGTTAGAACCGGCAGCAATAGTCGTTTTCCTTTTTCCTCGTAAACAGGTCTCCTCCTGTCAAAGCCAGACCTGATCATGTTTTTGGAGCAAGAGAAGCAGCTCTGGGATGTGAAGAGAAAGGAGTCCAGAGGCTTCTCTCCAGGTAGGTGGGAAAGAATGAGGCAGATGACAGGGGAGGTCCAAGTCTTAAGGAGGAAGGTAGACCTTAAAATGTGGTTCTGGTAGCTTTCCTTGAATGAAAATCAGTTGGAGACATGCCCAGTTTCCTCTCTCTCTTTCTCTCTCTCTCCCAGAGGGGACATCTGCTCTCCAGCATTATCAAGCTCTTTCATTCTCTAGGGACTCTTTCTTCAGCTCCAGTGATGATCCAGCATATAATCATCATATAATTGGAGGGGAAGGCCTCCTTAATCTCCCTCCATTGCTATGAGGACCCTGGGGAAGTCATCGTATTTCTGAACACCTCTATGCTAAAGTCTTTGTAAATTCTGGTTTTCATCATGAGACAAGTAGGTCAGGGGGTTTGGTGCAGAAATTTCCAGAACACTTGAGACAGATTTCTAATGTTCTCTGGCTTATACTTTCTAATGTTACAGAGGCTTCAGTAACTTCATCAGTTAACAAAGCACCGCCCTAAAATGAGAAAATGTACTGCTTTATTTACCTTCAAATGTTCTTTTTTCTTATTCTTTCTTTCTTTTTCTTTTTTTTTTTTTTTTACATACAGTTATTTCCACTCTGAGTTTGGTTCCTCAGTGGTGAAATAGTGTAATAATGTCTCTCTTTGTTTTTTATATTTCCCACATAACAAATGCTACTGGGGAACTAGCACATTTAGAACTTGAACTTGTAGCCTTTAATAAAGTCTCATTTATTACTTCATTTTTTGATAATTTCATCATGATTCTGTCTTCTGTGAACTTCTTGTGACTTTGTCATATGTGTTTTCACTTTCTGGTTAATTCTATAAGTGATTTAGCTCAATATTTTGTACATCAAATATCCTGATATGACATGTGCATGTGCTTTTTAAGAAGTGAGTTAGACTGTTAGTAAAATTCCCATATATTTTGTTTAAAAATTTTATTTGAGAAACAGAGAGAGAGAAAAAGTGAGTAGGGAAAGGGCAAAAGAAGAGGGAGAAGCAGACTCCCTGCTGAGCAGGGAGTCCAGTGTGGGGCTGGATCCCAGAACCCTGAGCTCATGACCTGAACTGAAGGAAGCTGCTTAACTAATTGAACCCCACGGGTACCCCAAATCCCAATGTTTGGAAAATCATCTTTTCAATACTGTGATGTTATTTCTGGTAAATAAATAATGAACTTTTTCTTCCACATTTCTCAGAATGTATCAGAATTTAACCCCAAATATTAATTTAATATACAGTGTCTCAGCATATTTTTCAACTTTCACAGTGTTTATTTACTGAGAAAAGAAGATGTTGTTTGTTTCCTCTGTCTTACAGAATGAATTACAGGGTTACAATTTGTGCAGGAGGAGGAGTGTATTAATAACCTAGTATTTCTTTCAAGTCTTTTAATTGCTCATAAAATTTTCATTTATAGCATTTTGTGATTGATTTTAATGAGAATTATTTATGATGCTATAGTCCATGAAGACATGCCAATCAAATGCTTGTTTTTCATGGGTACATGGACACAGTTTTAAATTATGGTTATATTGAAGTTTTCCTTTTCTGTCATACATCAATGTTTTATTTAGAATTTCGTGGGTCAAGTTTTGTCTTAGTCTGGTATGGTTATTTCCTAATAATGTGCTGCTTCTGTCTGGCTCATTCCAGAAAATTAGCTAGGTGTAGATTTGGTTTTATCTGTGTATGTTGTTATAGAAAGAGAATTTTTCAGCTCAGTATATTTCAAGACCATCGAAGTATGCCTCAAAAAAGAATGACCTTCATTCTTTTTGCTGATAAATTTTGTGTGTCTTTGTCTTGTGTTTGTATGTCACACATACATACTGTGTGACCCCTACTTTTTGTCTCCTTGGTGAGTGGTCAGTGAATGCTGTACTGTGTCTAGGTGATTTGTTGTCAACATAGAATTCTTTTCACCATGTATTTGTGGGTGAATTTTTATTCTCTCTGCATGAGAGAAAGACTGTTTTGAATTCAAAGTAATTTTCAAACATTTTATACTTCTGTATCATGTTTTGGTATGAAATATGAAAGATAGATTTTACCTGTAATTGTAAGATGAAAACCCATGATATGCCTTGGTACCTTTCTCATTGCCTTTCTCTCTTCTGGGAGTATTTTCCTTGTGGTTACCTTAGAGATTCCTTAAAACAACATTGTTGTAAAACAAACCATTTCAACCTCTGTGTTGGGTACATAGAAGATTCTTTCTCCTGTTTCTATCCCTGCACCCACTTTGTTAACAGTCACACATTCTTTTATGTTGTGTACTTTATGACCTACTTTAATGATTTTTATACCTTTTTTTTTTTTAAAACAATGCTCTGTAGCAGAAATGAACGTGACTGGTATCTCATTACAACACTGCAGGTTGGTGTAATTGTCTACATATTTATTCAGCAGAGAGCTTTGTGTCCTTGTGTGATTACAGTTCCTGGGAAGAATTCCTTTTATTTCTTTGAGAGAATATTCCTTTAATGGTTCTTTTAGTCTGTTTGTCTCCTTGGATAGATCTACTGGTAAACGTAGAGAGGTCTTGTCTTGGGAATGTCTTTATTTCTACATCTGTGGAAAAGAGTTCTGCCTGATAAAGTATTACTGGTGGTAATTTTCGATCTTTCGGTACTTGATTGCATTATGCCGGCCCCATTCTTGTTTGGACTCCTGGGAATCCCACTGTTGCTGTTCTGGGAGCTCTTGCACAAGGTGAAGTACATTTGCCATGCTGTTCTAAAAGTCCATTTTCATTTGTGGTCTTTGATGGATTAACTACAACATGTTATCAGTCCTCCCATTCTTTGTATGTGGTCTGCTGTATATACCATAGTTTTATAAGGAAGTAATTTGAGGAAATTGAACATAAGGCAATCATAGGGAAAAGACATTTACTGTAGTGCACTGGAGTCCTCAAGATAAACTTGTCTGGGTAAGTGGACCATTATTGATGAAAAGCACGTTATTCATTGGTTAACTGTATTTGTTAGTAGATCTGGAAGTATTCAGGGGCAGGTCGATCTCCAGAGAGGGATCAGTATTTTCATTGTGATTCTTTTTTTTTTTCTTTCTTTTTACTGTATTTTATACATGCAGATGGATGTCCAAACAAAACCAGAGTAGCGGGGCACCAGGGTGGCTGAGTGAATTGAGACTCTGCCTTCAGCTCAGGGTAGGGTCCCAGGGTCCTGGGATTGAGCTCCACATCAGGCACTTTGCTTGGTGGGGAGCCTGATTCCTCTCTCTCTCTCTCTGCCTGTCTTTCTGCCTACTTGTGATCTCTCTCTCGCTCTATCAAATAAAGTTTTAAAAATCTTTAAAAAAAATAAAAAAAGAGAAAGGCAGAATGGCAAAACTTTCATCAGATAAACTAGCCTTTTTAAGTTTTGGTAGAGATATCATTTTCTATAGATCGCTTCAATATTTATTGTTTTTCAAATATTCCAGTGAAGGAACATGGATGCATTTCCTAGTTATTCATTCTTTGATTCTTTCACAGTATATTACACTTTTCTTCTTTCTGGTTTGACCTCTACCATTATATTAAATTGGAAGAAATTTTTGCGGGGAGGGGGTTTGCTCAAAATGTATGATGTGTCTGTTTTGGGAATTGTTCCTTGTTGTGTAAAAACAAAACTAATTTTTATGTGTTGGTTTGTGTACCAGTTTTATAAAATCCCTATGAGTTTCAACAGGATTAAAACCATAAGCATTGGGCACCCGGGTGGCTCAGTTGGTTAAGCAACTGCCTTCAGCTCAGGTCATGATCCCAGGGTCCTGGGATCGAGTCACGCATCGGGCTCTCTGCTCCATGGGGAGTCAGCTCCCTCTGACCTTCTCCCCTTTCATGCTCTCTCTCAGTGTCTCTTCTCTCGAATAAATAAATAAAATCTTAAAAGAAAATAAATAAGGATTCCCAGGAGAAGCAATGGCCATGGAGCAGGAGGATTCTAGACTCATGTGTCCTGTCATGAGTGCCACTAGGCAACTGTCAGGTCATCCTAAATGACCAGACATTGGGCTGAGGAGTGACAGGACAGACTCCCAAGTGAAAGAAGAGAGAGGCCACATGGAAGATGGCAGATAATGTGGAGACATGGTTTAGGGAGGAGAGGAGTATAGCACTGTGGAGGGCAGGGAGCCCCAGCTGTGTACTAGGTGTCATGACAGAGGAGCACTCAGGGGATGCCTAAGGAGGTTTCCCAAAGCCATTGGCTTGGAAAGGGAAAAGGGCTGAATTTCATGAGTTCCTGGAGTCAGCATATCTTAAAGCCTGGAGGTTTAATGATCAGCAGGTTTGGATGGGATAGAACCAGGAGAGCACTGGGGTGCTCCCAGACAGAAGGTTGGTAAACAACCTGGAGGCACCGAGTTTAGAAACAGTCATCTGAAGAACACCTGGGGTGCACAGTGGGGAGAGTATTCAGTAGTCTAGGAGCACATTCCTGAGAGGAAACATTCAGTGACATGTGGCTTCCAAAATATGGGATCCCTCTCCTGTCCTGTAGATAAAACAGAGCCCCACTCAGTGGGGACACTGACTGGCTGCCTTGCTTACAACAGTCCCCACCCCATGTGATCTGAGGGGCCTGTCCTCAGTGAGGCTTCCCTCAGGCTCAGCAAGGTCAGCCCCTGCCCACATCACATCTCCTGAGCAGAGATTCTGCAGGTTTGCAGTCCCGGTGGAGTTGATGTCAGGTCTCATTTCACAATCCGAGCAGAGATCACCTAGTCCAAACTGGCCACATTCAGGCCAGGGACCAAACACTGCCCGGAGCAGGCAAGGAGAGCCCCTGCAGACCACTGTTCTAAAGGATACAGCAGGACACATCACTGACTTTATTCTAATGGACCGAGGAAGGTAGAGAGTTAGACAAATGCCAAGATGAAAGAATTTATCCCAAAGAAAAAAATTAGACCAGGGCAGAAGATACAAGGGAAACAGATAGCAGTAACCGTAGAATTTAAGTCAACAATCAGACGGATATTCAAAAGGTTGAGAAAAGGATAGTGAGAACTTTACCACAGAGGTAAGAGTTTAAAAAATAATTGGGTGCTTGGTGGCTCACTTGGGGAAGCCACTGACTCCTGATTTCTGCTGAGATCTTGATCTCAGGGTCCTGGGATCGAGCCCCACATCAGGCTCATTACTCAGCAGGGAGCCTGCTTCCCCCTCTCTCTCTGCCTGCTTCTCTGCTTACTTGTGAACTCTCTGTCAAATAAATAAAGGAAATATTTTTTAAAAAATTATAAAAATCAGACATAGATGAACAATGCAGTAAGCGAGAATAGAAACAGGTTTGATGTAAGGGTATGCTGGAAGCAGAAGAATGACTTTGTCATATGGAAGGGAAAATATAAAAATACAGAGTCTGAACAAAACCGGAGGGAGAACAATCATGCATCACAGGATTTATTTAGGAAACTCATTGACCCCATCAATAATAGCAAAATTCCTAGGTCTTGGGCTTTTCTGTGCTGGTAGAGTTTTGATTCCAAATTCAACGTTCATACTTTCTATTGATCTAAGGAGATTTCCCTTTTCTTTGGTTCTTGTTTAGTAAATAAGTCTTTATAATTTGTCCATTTTTAGGAATTCTCTAGTTGTTTTTTTTTTCTTCATAAATTAACCCATTAATTATTATATTGGTTTATGGAGCTTACACATTGCCAGTTTTATTTATTTTATTGATTGAAAGGGGCATTATTTTCTGTGTTCCATTAGTGTTCATCTTGTATTTTATTTATTTCAGATTTTTCTTTATTTTGTTTCTCTACTTTCATCCTAGTTTCTTCCTTTTTTAGTTCTTCTGGTGGAAATTAAGTTGTTGTTTTTTTTTTTACAACATTTTTCTTAACTTTGTATTGTATAACATGAAGAAATTGGGAAATGGAAAAACTGGCAGAAATAAACAATACAAAAAATGACCAAAACAGTAAATAAAATTAAAATGATGATTTTTAGGGATTTTTTTTTTACGATTTTATTTATTTATTTGACAGACAGACATCACACGTAGGCAGAGAGGCAGGTAGAGAGGATGAAGCAGGCTCCCCAGTGAGCTGAGCGCCCTATGTGGGGCTCCATCCCAGGTCCTGATCCCAGGACCCTGATCATGACCTGAGCCCAAGGCAGACACTTAATCGGCCTGATTTTTAGGGTCTATAATCATGTCATGTGTGAACAGAGAGAGTTTTACTGTTTCTTCTTCAGTTTATATTCCTTTACTCTATTTTTGGTTGCATAATTGTTCTGGCCAGAGTGTCCAGTACTATACTCAACGGCAGTGGTGGGGTCACTTCATTACCTGCTGATCATAAAGGAGAAGCTTGCAGACTGTCCCTACTGAATAGGTTAATTTGCAGCTTTTCATACATCTGTGGCGTTCATAAGGTTGAATAGGTTTCCTTCTTTCTCTGCTTTGTTTATAACATGACATGTCCAGTGTGCCCATATTTGTATTCTGCCTCACTTAATATGATCATGTCTTTTTTTTTTAAGAGTTTATTTATTTAAATGACAGAGATCACAAGTAGGCAGAGAGAGGAGGAAGCAGGCTTCTTGCTGAGCAGAAAGCCAGATGCAGGGCTTGATCCCAGGACCCCGGGATCATGAACTGAGCCAGAGGTAGAGGCCTTAGCCCACTGAGCCACCCAGGCACCCCAATCATGTCATTTTTTATCTTCATTCTGTTATTGTGAAGTCTTCAATTTACAGTTTTCTATATGTTGGAGGGCCCTTAATTCCTGGACTGTTTCCCACTTGGTGATCTTTTGTAAAAAGGGAAAATGTGCTGTTGATTCAGATTGCTATTTATTGTGGGCTTTGAATGAATATTCCTCATAGGCAGTAGTTTGTAAACTTTGTAGTGTCTTTGTCTGGCTTGCATGAGCTGGTAATGCTGGTGCCACAGAGAGAGTGTTCTGCTAGTTTCCCTGATCATCACTCCTTGGAAATGTTTGAGGAGATTTGCAGTCCTTTCTCCTTCAGTGTCTGTTTGAATATCCAGTGAATTCATCTGGCACACAATTTTTGTTTGTTGGATTTTTTCCTTTATTCCTCTATCATTCGGCTTCATGGTTGCAGATCAGTTGAGATTTTTTTGACTTTTCTGAAAGAGGGAGTGGAAATTGGTTATACCTTTTTTTGAAATGTACACTTGTTTTTTAGTATCAATTTGTGGGAAATGATTATCCATTGTTGCCTTTTATAATTACTTTGATTCCTACAGTCAGTTAAACTGTGTCTGCTTTCACTTCTTCACCAGTCATTTTAGTCCGTTTTTTTCTCTGTTATTCTTAATTTACTTCTTGGTCTGCCAGTGTTCATCTTTTCTGACAAACAGCTCATCCTGTGGTTGATACCTTCCTATTTTTCACTGCACTCTATTTGGTTCAGTTCAGTTTTATGTTTCAGTATCCATTGTTCTGCTAGTTTTGATCTCATGTGACCCTTTTTCTGATTGTTAGAGATACAGGAAAGTGATTTGTGCTACACCATGACCATACTGCAGAATTCTCTATTAGACTCTTTGCTCAGTACGTTCTGTGCCATCTTATGTGTCCATGGAGAAATGAAGTCCTGATGACTCCTTCTCAGCCATTTTTCTGACATTGTCTGATTGACTTGATGCTTTTATATTAGCAGTCATCAGTATATTCTTCTGAATGTAGTAAGTGTAATGGTTTTACTTTTATTTGGTATCTTTCAGCTCTATCTTCACATGATACTCAGAGTTTTCTGCTAAAGTGGAGCACAGAAGGTTCTTTCCAGAAAGTATCAATGCACAGATACAAACATAGTGCTGTTGAGATTTTACACTTAAGCACAGACTGGGACAGTGATGGGGAGAGTAAAGGGCATCAGAGAAATCCCGGACGATACACGCAAACCAAGGCAATTGCCCTTAATGAGAATCTCACTGCCCCAAATGGTGAAGGAAATAAAGTGCTGTGGAAAACCTCGCTTTTTAAGTCAACTGTTTCTGCAGAGCAGTGTGTTTCTTTCAGCACAAGCTCCAATCAAATATTCAATCATAGCGATTTGTGGACAGACTGTTCGGAACATCTGGAAAGTAACATCGCCCAAGCTGAAAATAATTTGAGCCATTTGGAAGATAAGATTGGCCTGAACTTTCAGTCAAGTATTTCTGATCATCAGAGATTTAGAAATGAAGAAGAAAGTGCTCAGTGGGATCCATACGAGACAGGTTTCACCGAGGAGTCCACCCTGCAGAATGACCAGAGGGTTTCCACTGGAGTCAGAATTGCTCAATGCACTGAATCTCAGAAAACATTGAACCAGGGCTCCAGTGTTCACAGATGTCTCAGGGCTAGGTTTGCAGAGAACCATCATGAATGTGATAAATATGGGGAAGGCTTTCATTCAAACTCTAACCTGAGTATACATAACAGTGTACTTTTGGGAGACAATCCTTATAAAGATAATGAATGTGGGAAATCATGTAACCAGTCCTCCAGTGTTGGTGATCATCAGAGAATTCACGAGGGAAAAAATGCATTCAGTTCTAATAAACAAGGGACCATGTTTACTCAGTCAGTAAGTCTAAAAAGAAATGACATAGTTCCTAGGGGAATAGGAACTTACATCTTTAAGGAATGTGGTAAATCCTTTGACTGCCAATCAACACTGTCTCAACATCAGCGAATGCGTACTAGAGGAAAAGTATACAAATGTGAAGAAGGTGGTCAAACCTTTAAGGACTGTTCATCAATAAATGGACATTTGCAGATCTGTACTGGAGAGGAAAATTACAAGTGTAATGAAAGTGCCAAAGTCTTTAAATCACACTCAAAACTTACTGAACATCATAGAATTCATAGTGGAGAAAAACCTTACCGGTGTCAGGAATGTGGCAAGACCTTTAAGAATAATTCACACCTCAGTCGACACAGCAGAACTCATGCTAGAGCAAAACGCTATAAATATCAAGAATGTGGGAAGGCCATTAATGGGAGCTCAAGGCTTACTCAACATCAGAAAATTCATATTGGAAAAAAACCTTACCAATGTCAAGAATGTGGCAAAGTCTTTAACCACAGGTCACCCTTTATTCGACATCACAGAAGTCACACTGGAGAGAAACGTTACCAATGTCAAGAATGTGGTAAGGCCTTTATTGACAGTGGTGCCCTTGTTCGACATCACAGAATTCATACTGGAGAGAAACCTTACCAATGTCAAGAATGTGGCAAGGCCTTTAACGTGCACTCACACCTCACTCGACATAACAGAACTCATACTAAAGCAAAACGCTATTAATATCAAGAATGTGGGAAGGCTATTAACTGAAGCTCAAGCCTTACTCAACATCAGAGAATTCATATTGGAGAAAAACCTCACCAATGTCAAGAATGTGGCAAGGCCTTTAACCACAGGTCACCCCTTAATTCGACATCACAGAATTCACACTGGAGAGAAACATTACCAATGTCAGGAATGTGGCAAGACCTTTGTTGACAGCAGGACCCTTACTCGACATCACAGAATTCATACTGGAGAAAAACCTTACCAATGTGAAGAATGTGGCAAGGCCATTACCCATCCTTCACAACTTACTTGACATCACAGAATTCATATTAGAGAGAAACTTTATGTCCAGAATGTGGCAAAGCCTTTAATGAAAGCCCAACCTTTACTCAACATCACAGAATTCATACTGGAGATAAACCTTAATATCATGAATGTGGCAAGCGCGTTAACCATAGCTCAGCCCTTATTCAATATCACAGAATTCATACTTGAGGGAAACCACATCAATATCACAAATTTTCAAAACCTTTATAATCACTCAATCCTCACTAATTATCATCAAAATTCATACTAGATAGAAAGCTTACCAGTGTACACAATGCAATAAAAGGAGCACCTGTGTGGCTCAGTCGGTTAGGGTGCTCACTCCTGCTCAGGTTATGATCCCAGGGTCCTGGGACCAAGCTCCTCATTGGACTCCCTGCTCAGCAGGCAGCATGCTTCTCCCTCTCCTCCTGCCTGACCCTCCTCACTACTTGTGCTCTCTCTCCATCTCTCTGTCAAATAAATAAAATCGTGATGAAAGAAAGAAAAAATTGTGAGAAAAATCGGTTAAGGAGTGCTCACCCATTCATGCCTATGAGAGAATTTATATCAGATGATAACTTCAGAAATAGAACCAGTGTGGCAAGGTCTTTGTCAAGCATGCACGCCTTCTAAACAGAGAATTCATACTGGAAAGACAACGGATGGATAATGTGGCCAAACCTCTAGCAGGCACACAATCCTTACTGCACGTCACAGAATTTACACTGCAGAGAAAATTATGAATGTAATGAATGTGAGAGAGTGCCTAAGGACAGCTCTCTCCTCACTCTGTATCGGAGATTTCATACAGGAGAGTAAGTGTACAAATACTAAGAATGGGGATGCCTGGGTGGCGCAGTGGGTTAAAGCCTCTGCCTTCGGCTCAGGACATGATCTCAGGGTCATGGGATCAAGTCCCACATCGGGCCCTCTGCTCTGTGGTGAGCCTGCTTCCTCCTCTCTCCCTCTCTGCCTGCCTCTCTGCCTATTAGTGATCTCTGTCTGTAGAATAAATTTTAAAAATATGAAAAAAAAATAAGAATGTGTCTGCCTTGTCAGTTGGGACTCCCAACTTAACATTGTAGTTTTTTATAGGAGTAAAAGTGTGAAATTTAAAGCACATAGCCAAGCCTATAACTGGAATTCAATGCTTACTCAGTATCTCAAAATGCATATTAGCTTCAAACCCTTGGAACATCATGAATGTGGAAAGACCTTCATTTTGGTATACATTTGGAGTAAACACCAGACAGTGCGTTATAAAAGTAAATTGAAAAATAGCAATGCTTTAAAACTAACTAAACATCAAATGCCAATAAATGTTACAGAGATCAAGCCAATGGAATACATTATTCAGTCTATTCAGAAATTAGTCTGTATGAAAATAGTCATATAAAAAGAAATCAAACACTTAGAAAAATGTATGTGGTATTCTGTTGAATGGATTAGCGGATGAACTTTCACATATGTATGAGGGATTTCAATATTTTTAAAAATTTCTTACATTGACCATATTTGAGATTTGTGACTAAGAATTATTAATGCGTTTTCCCCTGAAATCACTCCAGAAAATTTCTCTTTTCCCTTGGGTGTGTAAGACCATGTTGTTGATTCTTGCTACGTTGAAGATACTAGATGTCCTGCTCCATTAAGTAGGACTCATGCGTACCTAATTTTTCATGGAAGAGGACCGTGTGATATATAACATAGAAAGTACATCTCAGTGGAGATGGTGCTTACGGTTGATAACACTGGTGTTAAGATTCCATGCGATAGGTGTTCAGAGCACACACTTCTGCATGTATTGACACTAAAGAACTCCCTCAATATTAGAAATAGGAGGTTTTCCTAATTGTTCTTTAAGGAAAAAGAGGTAGCCGACCAGTAAACTACTAATGTACCTTCCTACATGCAATCGTTAGAGTATGACTTGATGTGCTTAAATGAGGAAATCCTGACATGACTGAAAGAGGGTAGCTAACTCTTTCCTACAATGCCATACTATTGAGCATACACATTTCTAAGGAGTGTATCTCTGTTGTGAAATTTTTGGAAATAGGTACTACCACATCCTTCTTGCAACACTTGAATGCTTTTGCACATGCGTATTTTGTATTTCGAATGGTGACAGTAGAGTGGATTTGAAAAACATAACTTAGTGTATGTGTGAACATAATACATTTTCATTAATAAAACACTTTTTCTTAACATGGATATGGGTGTGTTGTGAATGATGTGTTATCCTCCGTTTAGTGTTCATCTATCTCTTTGAGGGTTGTAGGGTGCTGATCAAGTCGATCACCTGTTTGATACTGGAGTAGAACAATAAACCTAGGAATCCATTCTGTCGTCTGAAGGTTTAAGGCATATGTGATTATTTTCCCCTTAGTCTATGCTGTGATTTTCTCCTCTTTGTGAATAATATTACAGTGGATGTATTACCGATGGATGTAACATAGAGATATTGTTGGTGTTTTAGCTCACGTGCTCCATGATACTGCTACTTGGCATTGATTTTGTGTAGCCAGCAGTTTTGCAGGGCCCTTGCACTAACAGGAGCCCTTTTCACTAGTGCATTCCCCAGTCAGCATACTTCAGGTTGACAAGTTAGCAGAACATCTCATGACATCTGCACTCTGTCCTTGTAAGCCACCATCTCTCCTTTCTCCCAGTGCTTTCCTTCCCAGAGAAGACTCCCTCTCCCACAGCACTTCCCTAAATCTGTTTTAGTCAGAATGGCATCTTTTGGACTTAGACTTGGGACACTCTAGCACTGCACCATGGCCCTAAATGAAGGTATGTGTTCCACGTCCTACATTGAGTGTTGTTTTGATGTGACTATGAGGTACGCATGCGCATATGACCATCCCATGTGTGTCATAGATACCCCATAGGAAAGAGAAATCTATCCCAATAGGAGTGAGGACATAGCCCAGGGAAGAGACAGAAAATATTTAAGCTGAAGAATTAGAATGTAGAGGAGGACAACTATCCCTAGTTGCCTGTGACTCCCTAGATGTAGAAAAATAACTTGTATTTGTTTTATGACCTACTTACCTTCAGATCTCCAGTTGTATTCGTGGTCATTTTTCTTTCCACCTATGTAGGCACTACAACCATTCTTTTTTGACTATATTATTAATAGAGTGTCCTCAAGAAAATGCTTAATTGAGATTAGACAGATGGAAAGCAAATCGGTATTAATGCAGACAATGTGGGATGTGAATCTAAGTAAAAATTTGAGGAAGGCACCATCCTTCACGAGAAAGACAGGATTTATTAAAATGAAATGTGAGGAACTCTTATCCAGGTTGGGAGGGACCTGGAGGTGGCTCCCTTTAGTCACTGCAAAGGCACAGGATCTCTTTCTCGTGTCATCTGATGAATATATGTTATGGGGAAAAGAAATGGAACATGTGAGTTTCTCAGTAGTAGGGAAGTCCTGATTTATCCTGATGATTTGATTGACCTCCTGTGTCTTCCTGAGGACTAATGCTGTTGGATGTCAGTGATTACTCTACTTCCCCTGGCTAGATCCATGACAAGGGATGGAGAAGGGTGTTGGATGATGCAATCACGTGGGCAGCTTTAAGACGTCACGTGGTAAAATAGTTGTTTGAGCTGAAGAAGACTTATGGGCAGTGGCGTAGGGTGGATGAGGAAGACATGTGCTGTGGTTGCTTCCAAGCCCTGTTTCCCAGGTAGTTAACCCCAGTCAAGGTCAGATCCGGTGTGGTTGGGTGATCTTCAGGGAAGCTGCTTCACTACTGTGTGGGACTTGCCTCCCTTTTCTCAGAGCCATAATCAGTGTAGTTCTAAGGGTGCCTGGGTAGCTCAGTCATTAAGTGTCTGCCTGAAACTCGGGTCATGAGCCCTGCATGGTGCTCCCTGCTCAGCAGGAAGCCTGCTTCTCCCTCTCTCACTCCCCTTAATTGTGTTCCCTCTCTGTCTCTGTCTCTGTTGAATAAATAAAATGTTAAAAATATAATTTAAAAAAATAAAGAAATTGGTGGAAACATTTATAGTCTATTACGGTATGCAAGAGCCCACACCCTTGAGAAAGAAGTATACAACCACCTCCTTCAAACAGGAAAACTGTAGCTCTTAGGGGCTCTGGGGGTAGGTCAATTAAGGGTCTCACTTTGACTCAGGTTTCCAGCACATCCCTGCGGTGGGCTCCCTGCTCAGTGGTGACTTGGTTTGTCTCTCTTCCCCTGCCCATCACAACCCACATGCAGGAGTGCCTCTCTCAGTCTCTCAAATAAAATATTTAAAAAATTAAAGTTGTAGCTCTTTTTCAGCAGATGTCCCACCCATGTGCTATTTCAATCAACTTACTACGTTGTAACCTAAAATATTACATAAGTTCTTCCTGACCACTGTGCTGAAGGATCCGACAATTTTCTGATCCAGAAACCAAGCTGGCTGTTACCCTTTGAAAGGCAATGCATACAGGATGAGTTTTGATGGGAATGGAATATCAGCATTATTCAGGAGGCGAGCCACTTTGAAAGAAGAAAGACTCATGTTCAAAAATCAACTCCAGGGGCACTTGGTTGGCTCAGTGGGTTAAGCTTCTGTCTTCAGACAGGTAATGATCTCAGGTTCCTGGGATCAAGTCCCGCATCTGGCTCTTTGCTCAGTAGGGAGCCTGCTTCCTCATCTCTCTCTGCCTGCCTCTCTGCCAACTTATGATCTCTGCCAAATAAATAAATAAAATCTTAAACAAACAAACAAACAAACAAAAAGCCTCCAAGGATTTGGCCAGGCCTTCAGAATTTTAAAGGAGCTTGAGGACAGTGAATCAATAGGAGAGAAGCGGGTCAGTCTGATACAGTTCATGATCGCCTGTCCACTCACTGTGCCTCCTAGGGACCATAGGGAGGTGCTTGGAGGTTGTGTATGGGTTCTCAGGGGTGGTTGAGCCAAAAGGTGGGATTACCAGTCCTTGTAAACAATGTGTGATGTATAGATGTACAAAGAAGGGTTTAGTCCATCATTCATGGAAAGGTGCATCCCGAAATTTAAAGACTATTAAGTTCGCCAAGGCAGGGTTTCAATGTAAATTAGAAAACGGTCTTTTAGGTTTGTCCTGTGTTACAAATGCTATTATTTCCTTCTGCTGTGATGCTGAGATGTATATATTCATATACATATACACATACACATACGTATATATGTAAGAATCAATTAGATGGAGGACCTTTATTAGGAAAAGAGATGATACCTGCTCTGGAATAATTTTTGCCTCTGCATACGGGGGAGAGGGGGCAATCCAGAGATGTTATTGCCCATTGCCTACAGGCTTTCGCAGCATGGGGAAAGCCACACCAATTAAAGATAAATAATGGTCCAGCCTACACCTCACAATCCTTTAAAGCCTTCCTACAACAACTTGACATTCACTTGATACATGGAATACCCTATAACCCAAAAGGACATAGTGTTGTGGAGCGCACGCATCTTACATTAAAAAATGCACTTTATAAACAAAAAGGGGGAATAGGGGACACCTTCAGGTCCCCTAAAGATAAGCTCAATACCATTCTCTTTATTTTGAATTTTTTGACATTGGACAAAACGGGTAAATCAGCTGCAGACAGGCACGCAAGTGATGCTGCTGCTTCCCCTAAGCTTTAGTACTTTGGAGGGACATCCTCACAGGAAAGTGGAATGGACCAGATCCAGTGTTAGTATGGAGTAGGGGGTCTGTATGTGTTTTTCCACAGGAAAAGGAGGCTCCAATTTGGATCCCAGAGCGGCTGGTGCGTGCATCCTTGCCTCGGAACACCAGTCATGATGCTGAAGATGCTAACTCTGGGGATGCTACACCTCCTGCGGCAGACTCAAGCCAGAGAGCTGTGGGCAGTGGTTAAAGCATGGTTATATCCTTTACCAGTGACTAACTCTTCTCTCATATTCCCTCCTCTCCCTTTGATGCATGGCAGGTCTGTAACTTGCTAGGAGCATGTACTGATATCTCAGCAGTGTCCATGTTAAATGGTGGCAAATTCCTCAACTGTTCTTATAAACAAAATGACTCTAGTACCTTTGAGACAACAGTTAATGTGTCTTGTCCCAATAATATTACTTATCAGCCCACTCCCATATGGGTCTCACCACCGTTTCTTTTCCTCGTAACAAGTGCTAGCGAGCTGAATGATACATTGAATTGCACTAAGAATTGCTATCTTTCCCAGTGCTGGAATGTCACGGCCTTCAAGCTGGCTGTGATTATGCGTATCCCTACCCACGTTCCTATCCCAATTTCCATTCCAGAGGACAAGTAACCGGTGGTGCTATCCAGAAAGAAGAGAGATTTTGGTATCATAGCCGCCATTGTGACAGCATTGGCTATATCTACAGCAGCTGCCACAGCAGCAGCAGTCTCGCTTGCTGCAACTATACCCACTGCGGAAGCTGTGAACACCCTTGCAGAAGGAATGGCAGCTGCCCTTCAAACACAGACTCAGATAAATGCACATCTGCATGCAGGAATCCTGATAGTCAACCAGAGAGTGGATTTGGTTTTGGTTCAAGAACAAGTGGACATATTGGGGGCCCTATTGGGACTGGGATGTATAGCACCCTTCCCGGCAATTTGTGCAATTCTCATAGCCTATACTAATATGAGTGACTTACAGAATGTCTCCCGACAGCTCTCCCAATACTTGCGGGGTAATTAGTCCGCAGAATTCCAAAACTACACTCAGCACCTGCTACTAGGCATAACAAGGATAAAGATCACCAGATTTGAGCTTGCAACCCTCCCACAGATAATCAAAACATTGCAAGATGCATTAACCTTTACGAAACAATGGGCTAGTGTAATTGGTCTGATGATAATCCTCATAGTGGGCTTGATTCTGCTAGTAAGGAAACTGCAAATTTGGAGGCAACAGCCACATAGGCAACAGCAAGCCATGGTGCAGGCCTTGTTAGCCATCGAGGCTGTAACATCCCCCCAAGTGTGGCTAAGTATGCTGGATTGGTAGTCAACGAAGGGTAAGATTGGTTGGGGAAATATACCAACCTAAGACAGGACGCAGATCATTGATATCTGCCGTCTGATGACGGGTAAGGATATTCCCCGCCATTGACAACCTAAGACAGGCAAGATCCCTGCCATAAAATAAAAAAGGGGGAGATGTCGGAGGCAGGCCCCTGGCCAGGGCTTCTTCTTGTCCTTGCACATCAAGGGTGATGGATAGGGGTGTTAAGGGGGAACTGATGGGGATCAGGGGGGAACTGATGGGGATCAGGAGTCCCTGACGTTTAAGCTGTTCTATAATAGGTTTCAGGCTCCAGCGGTGGGCTAAGGAAATAGGAAACTGAGCTCAAGAGGGAAACTTAGAGTTATCCTTAAGCTGTACTTTAACCGGGGTAAGGTGGGAAGCGATGATGGGCTCTGAGATGTCCCACACCTGAGGGTCTACAGTAGGTAGGTCATCTGGAGCGGGTGTCGAGGGAGTGGAGAGGTGTAGGATGAGACAGGTTGAGGTGGAGGGAGGAGAGGAAGGAGAGAGGCAGATAGTTCCCCCTAGTTTCTGGAGATTGTCCCTACCCAGTAGAGGGAAAGGGCAGGAAGGAATAACTAGGAATGAGTGGGAGAAGGGGAACCCATCCAGCCTACAGGTAAGGGGAAGGGTCACCCTAGGGTTGGAGGAGGTTCCATCGATCCCCATAACAGTAATTGGTGAGGTTTGAAAAAGTCCCAAGTAGGAAGGCAGAACTGTGGGTAGCCCCCGTGTCCAGCAAAAAAGAGAATGACTTACCCACTACCTGGAGTGTAATCCTGGGCTCCACCTGAGTGAGAGGGGTGGCCGAGTCTGGGCTTCGTCAGTCGTCCTCCAATCCAAGCAGTTGAAAGGCCGGACTTACTGTCTCAGGGGGTCCCCCACGTTGAGGCGCTGAAGATCACCAAAGTTAGGGCAGTCAGATTTCCAGTGGCCCATCAAATGGCATTGAGGGTAAGGCTGAGTTGGTGGCTTTGGATTGGGGCACTGGCAAGCCCAATGTCCCTCGGCCCTACATTTGAAACAGGCCTCCGGGGAGGTGCGATTGGTTGCCCCTCTCTGCTGGCTCCCGGAGCCAGCCGGCCGCAGGGCTGCTACCAAGGCTAGGGTCTGCAACTGAATCTTTTGCTGGAATCTGGCTGCTTGTTTAAGCTCAGCTACCTCCTCACAGGAATTAAAGACCTTAAATGCCATTTTCACCAAGTCAGAAATGGGGGTCTGAGGGCCCTCCTCTGCCTTCTTTAACTTTATCCATATATTCGGTGCCGATTGAGAGAATGAGTAGCCAGTACCGTGGCCCCTGCGGGAGAGGCGGGGTCCAAGCGAGTGTACTGGGTTAAAGCCTCCGTCGATCAGTTAAGAAACATGGCGAGGTTTTTGTCAGGGGCCTGGACAATCTCCCTAATCTTGTAATTAACGGCCTTATTAGAGGCTGCCCACATGCTGGCTATGAGACATTGGACCATGCAGTCGCGGCGCCAGCGGCCATCTTGGCCATCCTGATAATCTCAACCTGGTTCTACAGCTGGTACCACCTGGGCTCCAACTGGCATGGCAGCATCAGTGAGATGGACATGATCTGCGTGCTCCCAGGCAGCAGCCTGGAGGATGCGTTCCCTCTCCTCTGTGGTGAGGTTGGTGGTCTGAACGACATGTAAATCATGCCAGGTGAGGTCATAGGCTTGGGCCAGATATTGGAATTCTTTAATATAGTTATCGGAACTGGCCGAAAAGGAGCCCAAACGTTTCTCAGTTTGGGAAAGGTCTTGTAGAGAGAAGGGCGCATGAACTCAAACAACTTCCTCAACTCCAGCAACCTCCCTTAGGGGGAAGACTAAATCAGGGGAGGGCTTTCGAGCCCTACTGCAGGTGGAGCCATACAGACACATTCACACAGTCAGGCACTCTTCAGATTCAAACAGATTGGACACCCTCCCCTTTGGGTATCCCTGGCTAATGGGAGGTGATCAGTCTCCCCTTCCATTCTTTATGAAAGGATCTAGCTCAAACAGTAGCCCTGCGGCTGTTACAACAGAATTCAATTAAGCACAGAAGATGTTTACCAACAGATTTCAAGAGCGTAAACCTAGTTCCAGCGACCAGCGCTCTAGTATTTTATCCCATTTGGTTAAAGGTTACCAAAGACTTTGAAAGCTACCTTAAAAATTACCCATTAAAACTCCAAGACACACAATTAACCATCAGTTCTAGTCATCTCTTTGCTAGCAGATTTTAACAAATAACAACAGCCTATTTGACCTTCAGTAAACTTTGGTTGGAGTTTCCCGTTTATTGCGGATAAATTTGTCAGGAGCTCGGATAGGAGTGGGGAGGGGGAGGAGGAGAGGTAGACGAGGGTGCAGGTTCAGAAATCCTGAACTTAAGGGAACTTGGGGTAATGGATCGTGGTAAGGAGGAGGAGGAGGAGGAGGAACCAGGGGCCCTCTTGTCAGTGGGTCGGTGAAGCTCTCTGGGGGTTCAGAGAGAGGAGACAGGGAGGAGAGGTCCGAGTCTTTGGGGGCAGTGGGTGGCAGGGTAGGGGGAGGGGAGCGGGCCAAGAGGACCTGTGAGGTGGAGCAGAGGGAGGGGCGAGAGCGCAGAGTCCAGAAAGCCTGGACAAAAGGGACCTCGATCCATTTGCCTTGGTGTCTGCAGAGGTTATTTAGGTCCATGAAAATCTGATAATTAAATGTGCCTTCTGGAGGCCATTGGGACTGATTGTCTAATCGGTATTGTGGCCAAGCAACAGTACAGTAACTGTACTGTTGTACAGTAACTTCGCAGGTCCTGGTCCAGTTCCAGGGTTTTAAGATTGGTCAACAGGCCTAAAACACCCCCAGGATGTTTTAAGGTCGAATTTGGATTGGGAGGTCCCCACGATTCATTGCTGGGCAACCCGAGGGCTGGAGGAAGGCGTCCCCTCGTCCACCACTGGGTTGCAGAAAAACTGTGTCGACTGTTGTAAAGGTTAGGACGTCTCCCAGCCTCTTGGAGTCACGGAGGTCACCTGGTGACCGGCAGGGTCCGCCCTGACGCGGCCGCGATTAGGGCAGGGCTTTCCGGAAGGAGGTGCGGAATCGGGGAAAATCACCACAGCTTCGGAAGTGGCATTCGGAAAGGCAGGTCCGGTCTGGCCAGGGAAAGGAGAGCCTCCCCACTGGGGTGGGGGCTCCAGCTCCTTCCTGGGTTTCGGCACCAAATGTAAAGTTTTTTCCGGCGAGATAAACACAACACCAGGTAAAGTGGGTGCAAGGCAAGATTTATTAAAAACACTCCCGGCGAAGTTTCAGGGCCCAGGTGAAGGGGAGCTGAGAAAGTTGCACTGGGAGGAGGTGGGCACCCTTGCGCGAGGTTCTGTGACTCTGGAGAGCAGAGTGGTGGAAGTCACGCCCAAGGCAGGGAGGAGGGGGCTTTTAAGGGGTCTTGGGGAAAGCTCAGGGGTCTTTTGGCATGTTTCCCTTATTCGGATATCCCGCCTGCTTGTTGGGATCCCATTGGTCCACAGTAGCCCGGGGCGGGGGTCTCAGATTCCTGCTTGGGCCTTTGTTCTCCTGTCTGAGCTCAGGTCTTGTGGTGGGAACTTTCGCCATCTTTAGTAGCCCTTCCTCCCAGCCCAACAAAGCAAAGCTTTATTTTGCACCAAGCATTAAGAATCTAACAGAATGGGGACTCCTGGGTGGCTCAGTTGGTTGGACAACTGCCCTTGGTTCGGGTCATGATCCCGGAATCCTGGGATCGAGTCCCTCATCAGGCTCCCAGCTCCGCGGGGAGTCTGCTCCTCTCTCTGCCCTTCTCTTCACTCATGCTCTCTTACTGACTCTCTCTCAAATAAATAAATAAAATTTTTTAAAAAAAGAAAGAATCTAACAGAACATTCGGGGTCACACCTCTTACAAGAGAGGGTGACTCTTCTGTTTCACAGTCTAGCTTTTAAGGGCAAAGGCCATGCGGTTGGGCCTGGCCACGCACAGGTGACCAATGAGATTGAACTCCATAGTGATGCTAGGTGACCAATTGAGTTACAATTTACCCTAGTAGATTTGTGACCCAGCCTATTACACCTTGATTAGGATTGGCGCCAAAAAGGGTTCCCAAAGGGTGGGGGCCCCTACTCCTTGGTAACCAAGGAAACATTATGCAACCCACTACTGATTGGATGTCTCCACCTGGCCTGACCCACCCTTGTATCTGGGCTTTTTTAACTGAGCTGGTTTCCAGGACTTGTTTTTAAGTGAATCCCCTGGGGGAAGGGAAGCAGAGACAGTTTCACTTTAATGAAAGCCTCTTGCTAAATAAGTCCTTACAATCCCATTTCAGGTGTAAAACTTCTTTCCTCAGTGTTTCTCTTGCTTGTGGGTTCATTTTTTCTCTTTCTTTCCTTCTTCTTTTCTTTCTTTCTTTATGTCCTTCTTTTACACATTTTCTCAGCTGAGAGACAGAGGAAGCATAGGAGTAAGGAAAGGGAAAGAGGGAGAAGCATATTCCCCCCTGAATGGGGAGCCCAACTCAAGGCTTCATCCCAGGAGTCTGGGATCATAACCTGAGCTGAAGGCAGACCCTTAACCTACTGAACTGTCTGGGTCCCCCTTGCTTGTAGTTTCTGATGAGGAGAACAAAGTCAAAGGATGTGTGGATAAAATTAAATTTCCTTCATCTTCCAGTCTGCTGTTAAATACCTGAGAAAGACAGAGTAGGACATTCCTCAGGGAACTCAGAACTTCCTTAAGGTTAATGTTTTGTTGGATGCAAAAAGCAGCCTTAGCTTGACAATAACTAAACTTCCAGGATCCTGTAATTACTCTTTAACCTATGAAAATTGCTTCGGAAACTTCCTTGAACTCTATTCCCCAAATGTAGCTTGGCCATCATCCTTCAAGCTTGTGGTCCACTGATAGATACCTGGAGGGTCTCCTGACTAAAGTGTTACTACCAAACAGTGAGTGACCTCATCAAAACACCAGCTGGGAGGCCCTGAGGGTCCTGTAAACTTGCTTCCAAATTGCTTAGAGCCTCCTGCTATCCCTCACCCCCTCCCCACATGAAAGCACAGAACCAGTCACTGCTCACATTCCTCTCCCCTTGTGTTAGGACCACAGTGTTATCTCAACAATCCTTTCTTCATCATTCACTCCAGAACCCCAGTATTTCATATCAGAAACATGTCTAGAATTTCTTGACCATTGGTTCCTCTCCCACATCCCTACACTTTGCACTGGACAAAGAGGGCTGTCACCTCTGTGTAGCTGATAGAGTTGATTTCTGGGAGTGAAAGGAGTGAAAGTTCTCAACCAGGCAGCCCCCTGCCCGATAGGTTTTCTTTCTTCCCACACTCATATCACAGAGATGAAAAGGTCAGGTCTGGTTCTAGCTGCTGACACTAACTTCCTCTTCATCTTAGGGACCATCTTAGGGGCACAGTTTGTCAATGATCACTTGGTGACTCTGGTATTTGTTACAGGGACTGCTGACCCTCAGGGATGTGACCATAGAATTCTCCGAGGAGGAGTGGGGATGCCTGACCCACACTCAGCGGCAACTGTACAGGGACGAGATGTTAGAGAACTATGGGCATCTCCATTTCTTGGGTGAGGAAGACTCCTTTCAGGTTTCCAAAGCCCCACACAGGGTTTTGTTCCTTCCTGTGAAGACTGCCTCTTGGGCGATTTCTCTTGGGATGACTGGATTCCAGATCCAGGCAGAAAGGGAAAAAAGTAGGGGTTTGCAGATGGAGAGTGAAAGGGTCCATAGACAAAAGGTCGAGACTGATACAAAGTGAAGGTCAAGCAAAGCTTTATTTCACGCCAAGCATCGAGAATCAAACTGACTGGCCAGGGCCGTCTCTTGCAAAGGGGCAACCCCTCCCAGTCTCACAGACTAACTTTTATAGAGTAAAGTCCATGT
>NC_081573.1:2007639-2016848 GCF_022355385.1 Mustela nigripes
AGAGGGAGAAGGGCTGAATTTCTTGAGTTCTTGGAACCAGCACATCTTAAAGTCTGGAGGTTTAATGGTCAGCAGGGTTGGATGGGAGAGAACCAGGAGGGTACTGGGGTGCTCCCAGACAGAAGGTTGGCAAACAACCTGCAGGCACCGAGCATGGAAACAGTCATCTGAAGAACACCTGGGGTGCACAGTGGGGAGAGTATGCAGTAGTCTAGGAGCACATTCCTGAGAGGAAACATTCAGTGACATGTGGCTTCCAAAACATGGGAGCCCTCTCCCGTCCTGTAGCATAAAGCAGAGCCCCACTCAGTGAGGACCCTGGCTGGCTGCCTTGCTTGCACCAGTCCCCACCCCCTGTGATCTGAGGAGCCTGTCCTTCTCAGTGAGGCTTTCCTCAGGCTCAGCAAGGTCAGCCCCTGCCCACATCACATCTCCTGAGCAGAGATTCTGCAGGGCCACAGTCCTGGTGGAGTTGATGTCAGGTCTCCTTTCACAAGCAGAACAGAGCTTACCTAGTTCAAACTGGGCACATTCAGGCCAGGGACCAAACACTGCCTGTAGCAGGCAAGGAGAGCCCCTGCAGACTACTGGTCTGAAGGATACAACAGGACACATCACTGACTTTTCTAATGGACAGAGGAAAGTAGAGAGTTAACAACTGGCAAGATGAAAGAATTTCTCCCAAGAAAAACCAGCAGATGAGACCAAGGCCAGAGATCCAGTGGAAACAGTAGTAAGGAGCTTGATGAAGAATTTAAGGTTGCAATCATAAGGTTACTCAAGGAGTTGAGAAAACAATAGTGAGAACTTTACCACAGAGATAAGAGTTAAAAAACAATTGGGTGTTTGGTGGCTCACTTGGGTAAGTACTGACTCTTGATTTCTGCTCAGATCTTGATCTCAGGGTCCTGGGATGTAGGCTCAAGTCACCCTGTGAATTCAGTGTGATGCCTGCATGTGATTCCCTCTCTCATTAGCTCCTACCTGGAATCTTGTGAGTCCCCCCCTCAAATATATGTCTTTTTAAAAATCAAACATAGATGAACGATGCAGTAAGTGAGATTAGAAACAGGTTTGATGTAGAGGACAGGATGGAAAAAGCAGAAGAATGACTTTGTCATATAAAAGGCAAATGAAGTAATACTGAATCTCAATAAGAGAGGGAGAAGAATCATGCAACACAGGATTGCATTTAGGTAATTCATTGACCCCATCACTTGTAGTAAAATTCCTAGGTCTTGGGCTTTTCTGTCTGTGCTGCTAGAGTATTGATTCCAAATTCAATTTTCATCCTTCTTAGTGATCTCAGGAGATGTCCCATTTCTTTGGTTCATGGTTAGGAAATCAGTCTTAATAACTTGTCCAATTTTAGGAATTCTCTGTTTTGTTTTGTTTGGGTTTTTTTTTTTTTTTTCATAAATTTCCCTAGTTGGGGGCACTGAGAAGCTCAGTGGGTTAAAGCCTCTGACTTGAGCTCAGGTCATGATGCAAGCCCAGGGTCCTGGGATCAAGCCCTCCACCGGGCTCTCTGCTCAGTGGGGAGCCTGCTTCTCTCTTTCTCTCTGCCACTTGTGATCTCTGCCTGTCAAATAAATAAATTAAATCTTAAAAAAACAAATTTCCCCATTTGTTGTTTTGTAATGGGTTGTGGAGTTAGAGCATTGCCAGTTTTGTTTTATTGATTGAAATGGGCATTACTTTCTGCGTTCTGTTACTGCTAATCTTCTACTTTATTTCACACTTTTCTTTATATCATCCCTCTACTCTGTTTCATCCTGATCTCTTATTTTTTTAGTTCTTCTGGTGGAAATTAAGTTGTTTATTCCAACATTTTCTTAATTCTGTATTATATAACATAAAAAACTTGGGAAATGGGAAGTCTAGTAGGGAAAAACTGGCAGAAATAAACAATACAAACAATGACCAAAAACAGTAAAAAAAAATTAAAATGATGATCTTTGGGGATTTCAGTAATCATGTCCCATGTGAACAATGAATTTTATTGTTTTTTGTTTTGTTTTGTTTTGTTTTTTGTCAGTTTAGATTCCTTTACTCTAGTTTTGGTTGCATAATTGTTCTGAATAGAGAATCCAGTACTATGCTCAAAGGCAGTGGTGGGCTCACTTCATTACCTGCTGATGATTGAGGAGAAGCTTGCAGACTGTCCCTACTGAATAGGTTTCAGCTTTTCATGCATTTGTGGCATTCGTTAGGTTGGGGTTTCCTTCTATCTCTCCTGTGAGTATTTTTATCATGACATGTTGTCCGGTATGACCATATTTGTATTCGGTCTCCCTTAATGTGATCATGTCATTTTTGCCCTTCAATCTGTTAATGTGGAGTCTTGAATTTATGGTTTTCTGTATGTTGGAGTGCCCTTAATTCCAGGTCCGTTTCCCACTTGATCATCTTGTAAAAAGGGAAAATGTGCTTTTGATTCAGTTTCCTCTATTTTATTGTGGACTTTGAGTGAATATGTGTCACAGGTAGAGTTTTGCAAACTTTGTTCTTTGTAGTGTCTTCATCTGGCTTGCATGAGCTGGGAAAGCTGGTGCCACAGAGAGAGTGTTCTGCTAGTTTCTCTTATCATCACTCTTTGGAAATGTTTGAGGAGATTTGCAGTCCTTTCTCCTTCGGTGTCTGTTTGCATATCCAGTGAACTCATCTGGCACACAGTTTTTATTTGTTGGGCTTTTTAATTTTATTCCCCTTTCATTTGGCTTCATGTTTGCAGATAAGCTGAGAATTTTTTTCTACTTTTCTGAATGATGGAGTCTAAATTGGTTATACCTTTTTTGAAATGTATACTTGTCTTTTATTAACAATTTGTAGGCACTGATTACCCATTGTTGCCTCTTAAAATTACTTTTATTCCTACAGTCAGTTACACTGTGTCTGCTTTCACTTATTCTCCTGTCATTTTAGTTGGGTTTTTTTTGTGTGTGTTATTCTTAATTTAGTTCATGGGCTGTCAGCATCATTGATCTTTTCTGCCAAACAACTCTTCCTGTGCTTGATATGTTCCTATTTTTACTGTACCCTATTTGGTTCAGTTCAGTCTTCTGTTTCTATATCATCTATTCTAATGCTGATTTTGAGCTCATGTGACCCTTTTACTGATTGTTAGAGATACAGGAAAGTGATTTGTGCTACACCACGACCATACTGCAGAATTCTCTATTAGACTCTGTGCTCAGTACGTTGTGTGCCATGTTGTGTGTCCATAGAGAAATGAGGTCCTGATGACTCCTTCTCAGCCATCTTTCTGACTTTGTCTGATTGACTTGATGCTTCTGTATTAGAAGTCATCAGTAGATTCTTCTGAATGTAGTCAGTGCAATGGTTTTACTCTTATTTGGTATCTTTCAGCTGTATCTTCACATGACACCCAGAGTTTCCTGCTAAAGCAGAGCATAGAAGGTTCTTTCCAGAAGGTATCAATGCACAGATACAAACATAGTGCTGTTGAGATTTTACACTTGACGCACAGACTGGGACAGTGATAGGGAGAGAGAAGGGCATCAAAGAAATTCTGGGCGATACACGCAAACCAAGGCAATTGCCCTTAATGAGAATGTCGTTGCCCCAGATGGTGAAGGATATAAACCACTGCAGAAAACCTTCCTTTTTAAGTCAACTGTTTCTGCAGAGCAGTGTGTTTCTGTCAGCACAAGCTCCAATCAGATATTCAAACATAGCTATTTGTGGACAGATCATTTGGAACATCTGAAGAGTAACCTAGTCCATGCTGAGAACAATGATTTGAGCCATTTGGAAGATAGGACTGGCCTGACCTTAAATCAGAGATTTAGAAATGAAGAGCAAAGTGCTCAGTGGGATTCATTCGAGAGGGGCTTCACTGAGGAGTTGACCCTCCGGAATGACCAGAGGATTTTCAGTGGAGACAGATTTGCTCAATGCACTGTATCTCAGAAAACATTGAACCAGGGCTCCTGTGTTCACCAATGTGTCAGGGCTAGGTTTGCAGAGAACCCTTAAGAATGTGATAAATGTGGGGAAGGCTTTTATCCAAGCTCTTACCTCAGTATACTCCCTTCAGGAGACTGTCTTCATAGTTAATGAATGTGGGAAAGCTTGTAACCAGTCCTCCAGTGTTGATGATCATCAGAGAATTCATGAGGGAAAAAGCCCATTCACATCTAGTAAACCAGGGACCATGTTTACTCAGTCACCAAGCCTAAACATCAATGAGATAATCCCTCAGGGGGAGGAAACTTACCTCTTTAAGGAATGTGGTAAATCCTTTGACTGTCACTCAGCACTATCTCAACATCAGCGAATGCATACTGAAGAAAAAGTATACAAATGTGAAGAAGGTGGTCAAACCTTTAAGGACTGTTCATCAATAAATGGTCATTTGCAGATCTATTCTGGAGAGAAACCTTACAAATGTCAAGAATGTGGCAAGACTTTTAATGATCACTCAAGTCTTAATAGAGATAAACAAATTCATATTGCAGGGAAAAATTACAACTGTAATGAATGTGCCAACTTACTCACCATCACAAAATTCATTGTGTAAAAAAACCTTACCAGTGTCAAGAATGTGGCAAGGCCTTTAAACACCCTTCACACCTTACTCAGCATCACAGAATTCATACTGGAGAGAAACCTTACCAATGTCAAGAATGTGGGAAGGCCTTTAATATGCACTCTCATCTCACTTGACATTGCAAAATTCATAGTATAGAGAAACCTATAAATACCAAGAATGTGGCAAGTCCTTTAATTTGAGCTGAGGGCTTACTGAACATCAGGGAATTCGTAATGCCAAGAAAACTTATGAATGTCAAGAATGTGGCAAGGCCTTTTATGACAGGTCAACCCTTACTCAACATCACAGAATTCACAGTGGTGAGAAGCCTTACCAATGTCAAGAATGTGGCAAGGCCTATGCCTTCCTTTCATAACTTATGCAACATCACAGAATTCATACTCGAGAGAAACCTTACCAATGTCAAGAATGTGGCAAGGCCTTTATTTGGAGGTAAAGTCTTACTGAACATTATAGAATTCATACTGGAGAGAAACCTTACCAATGTCAGGAATGTGGCAAGGCCTTTTATCACAGGTCAACCCTTACTCAGCATCACAGAATTCATACTGGAGAGAAACCATACCAATGTCAAGAATGTGGTAAGGCCTTTAACCACAGCTCAATCCTTACTCGACATCACAGAATTCATAGTGGAGAGAAACCTTACCAATGTGAAGAATGTGGCAAGACCTTAAAGGACAACTCAACTCTTACTGAACATTACAGTATTCATACTGGAGAGAAGCATTACCAATGTCAGAAATGTGGCAGGAGCTTTAACCAGAGCTCAAAACTTATTCAACATCACAGAATTCATACTGGAGAGAAACCTTACCAATGTCAAGAATGTGGCAAGGCCTTTAACTGCCTTTCACACCTTACTTGACATCATAAAATTCATACTGGAGAAAAACCTTACCAATGTCAGGAAAGTGGCAAAGCCTTTAACGTGCACTCACACCTCAGTCAACATAGCAGAACCCATACCAGAATGAAACACTATAAATACCAAGAATGTGACAAGGCCATTAACTGGTGCTCAAGGCTTACTCAAAATCAGGGAATTCATAATGGAAAGAAATTTTACCAATGTCAAGGATATGGCAAGGCCTTTAAACACAGCTCAGACATTACTCGACATCACAGAATTCATACTGGAGAGAAACCTTACCAATGTCATGAATGTGGCAAGAGCTTTAACCGGAGCTCAGGCCTCATTCAACATCACAGAACTCATACTGGAGAGAAACCTTAACAAGTCATGAATGTGGCAAGACCTTTAAGGACAGCTTAGCCCTGACTCAGCACCACAGGATTCATCATGGAGATAAACCTTACCAACGTCAAGAATGGTGTTAGGCCTTTGCAGGCACTCTGTCCTCATTAAACATCATAATATCCATATTAGATAGAAAGCTTACCAATGTACAGAATGTAATAAGAGGGGTGCCTGTGTGGCTCAGTCAGTTAGGGCTCTCCCTTAGGCCCAGGTTTTGATCCCAGGGTCCCAGGATTGAGCTCTGTATCGGGCTCCCTGCTCAGCAGGCAGCCTGCTTCTCCCTCTCCCCCTGCCCGACCCCTGTCACTACTTATGCTCTCTCTCCATCTCTCTGTCAAATAAGTAAATAAAATCTTTAAGAAAGAAAGAAAAAAAATGTGAGAAAAATCGGTTAAGGAGTGCTCACCCATTCATGCCTATGAGAGAATTCATATTGGACCATAAGCTCCCAAATATAACCAGGGTGGCAAGGCCCTTGTCCAGCATGCATGCCTTCTAAACAGAGAATTCATACTGGAAAGACACCAGATGAATAATGTGGCCAAACCCCTAGCAGGTACACAACCCTTACTGCACATCACAGAACTCATACTGCAGAGAAAATTACGGATGTAATGAATGTGAGAGAGTGCCTAAGGACTGCTCCTTCCTCTCTCCATATGAGAGATTTTATATAGGAGAGTAAGTGTACAAATATTAAGAATGTGTCTGACCTCTCAGTGGGACTCCCAATTTTCTTAACATTGTTATTTTCATACAGGAGTGAAAGTGTGAAATGTAAAGAATGTGGCCAAGCCTGTAACTGGAATTCAGTGCTTACTCAGTATCTCAAAATGCATAGGCGATTCAAACCCTTGGAACATCGTGAATGTGGAAAGATTTTCATTTTAGTATACATTGGAGCACACACCAGGGAGTGCATTAAGGAAAGTCAGTAGAAAATTAGCAGTGTTTAGAAAACTATTGAATTGAACATCTGATGCCAATGAATTTTACAGAAATCAAGCCAATGGAATACATTATTCATTCTATTCAAACATTACTCCCTATGAAATAGTGATTGTAAGGAAAAATCAAACTTAAACACTTAGAAAATGTATGTGGTATTCTGTTTCAACAGATTTAGCATATTGACTTTTTCATATATATAAGGACAGTATTTTTAAGTATTTTACATTAATCCTATTTGAGATTTGTGACTAACAGTATTAATGTATTTCCTCTGAAATCACTCCAGAAAATTCTTCCTTTCCTTGTGGGTGTGTAAGACCACATGGTTGACTGTTGCTACATCAAATTAGATGTCCTGCTCCATTAAGTGGGACTCATGCATACCTAATTTTCCATGGAAGATGACCATATGATATAAAGCATATGAAGTATATCTCAGTGGAGATGGTGCTTACAGTTATAACAATGATGTAATGGAAGAGGTGTTCGGAGCACACACTCCTGCATTCATTGAAACTAAATAACTTCTTCAATATTAGAAATAAGAGGTTTTCCTGATGATTCTTTAAGGAAAAAGAGGTAGCCGGTCAGTAAACTACCAATGTATCTTCCTGAGTACAATCATTAGAGAGTATGACTTGATATGGTTAAATGAGGAAACCCTGACAGATGACTGCAGGAGGGTAGCTAACTCTTCTTCACAATGCCATACCATTGAACATACACATTTCTGAGGAATGTACCTCAGTCCTGAAATTTTTGGAAACAGGTACTCCATATCCTTCTGAAAACACTTGAATGCTTTTTCACGTGTGTTCTGTATTTTGAATGGTGACAATAGAGTGGATTTGAAATGCATAACTTAGTGTTTGTGTGAACTTGATGTATTTTCATTAATAAAATCTAGTGTGTTTTAACATCTGGATATGGATGTGTCATGAATGATGTGTTATCCTACATCTAGTGTTCATTTTTCTCATTGAAGATTGTAGGGATCTAATCGAATCAATCACCTATATGATACTGGAGTAAAACAATATGCCTAGGAATCCATTTTCTCTGAAGGTTTAAGTTGTCTGAAGGTTTAAGGGATAACTGATTATTTTTCCCCTAGTCTATGCTGTGATTTTCTCCTCTTTGTGAATACAATGATATTAACCATGGGTGTATTACCGAGGTATGTAACCATGGGTGTTTTACCTCACAAATCTGTGTTACTGCTACTTGGCATCAATTTTGTGTAGCCAACATTTTTGAAGGTCCTTGCACTGACAGGAACCATTCTCAAGAGTACATTCCCCAGTCACCACACTGCAGGGTGTCAAGTTAGTGGACCATCTTATATGACATCTGCACTCCATTCTTGTGAGCCACCATCACTCTTTCTCCCAATGCTTTCCCTCCCATGTCCCTTAGAGAAGACTTCCCCTCCTCCAGAGCCTCCCTAAATCTGTTTCAGATGGAATGGCATATTCTGGATTTAGACTTGGGACTCTCTAGCACTGCACCATGGACCCAAATGAAAGCATGTGCCCCATGTCCTACACAGAGTGGTATTTCGATGTGTCTATGAGGTACACATGCGCATATGACCATGCTATGTGTGTTATAGATACCCCATAAGAAAGAGAAATCTATCCCAATAGGCGTGATGTGGTAGTCCAGGGAAGAGACAGAAAATATTCAAGATGAAGAATTAGCATGTAGAGTAGAAGTGTCCCGAATTTCCCAAGGGACTCCCTAGATGTAGAAAAATAACTTCTACTTGTTTATGACCTAGTTATCTCCAGATCTCCAGTTGGATCTGCCCAAATTTTTCTTTCCAGCTATGTAGGCACAACAGCCATTCTTTTTTGCCTGTGCTAGGAGAGAGTGTCTTCAGAAGATGCTTCATTGAGATTAGACAGATGGAAAGCTGGTGGGTATTAAGACATTTAGCATGGGGATGTGGGATGTGAATCTAAGTAAAATTTGAGGAAGGCACCATCCTTCAAGAGAAAGGCAAGACCTATTAAAATGAAATGTGAGGAACTCTTTCCCATGTGGGAAGGGACCTGGAGGTGACTCCCTTTAGTCACTGCAACAGCACAAGGAGCTCTTGCTGGTGTCATCTGATGAACACATGTAATGGGGGAAAGAATTGGCTAATGTGGGTTTCTCAGGAGTAGGGAAGTCCTGCTTCATCCTGATGATTTGATTGATCTCCTGTGTCTTCCTGAGGACTAATGCTGCTGGATGTCAGTGATTACACTACTTTACCCTCCTAGGGATGGAGGAGGGTATTGGTTGATGCAATCATGTGGGCAGCTTTAAGATGTCACAGGGTAGAATAGATTGAAGAAGCCTTCTGAACAGTGAAATAGGCAGGATCTGCAAGACACATGCTGTGGTTGCTCCCAAGCCCTTGTTTCCCAGGGAGAT